>NW_028233931.1:0-2500 GCF_054856545.1 Hippocampus guttulatus | reverse complement strand
ACGGGAAAAAGGCCTCTTGGCCGGCGTGAGAGTTTAATAATAGCGGGCCGGCCCGGCGAGCGTGCGTGCCCGGGAAAAAGGCCTCCTTGCAGGCGTGAGAGTTTAATAATAGCGGGCCGGCTCATCGAGCGTGCGTGCCCGGGAAAAGGGCCTCCTTGCAGGCGTGAGAGTTTAATAATAGCGGGCCGGCTCTGCGAGCGTGCGTGCCCGGGAAAAGGGCCTCTTGGCCGGCCTGAGCGTTTAATAATAGCGGGCCGGCTCATCGAGCGTGCGTGCCCGGGAAAAGGGCCTCTTGGCCGGCCTGAGCGTTTAATAATAGCGGGCCGGCCCCTGCGAGCGTGCGTGCCCGGGAAAAAGGCCTCCTTGCAGGCGTGAGAGTTTAATAATAGCGGGCCGGCTCATCGAGCGTGCGTGCCCGGGAAAAGGGCCTCCTTGCAGGCGTGAGAGTTTAATAATAGCGGGCCGGCTCGGCGAGCGTGCGTGCCCGGGAAAAGGGCCTCTTGGCCGGCGTGAGAGTTTAATAATAGCGGGCCGGCCCCGCGAGCGTGCGTGCCCGGGAAAAAGGCCTCCTTGCAGGGGTGAGAGTTTAATAATAGCGGGCCGGCCCGGCGAGCGTGCGTGCCCGGGAAAAAGGCCTCCTTGCAGGCGTGAGCGTTTAATAATAGCGGACCGGCTCTGCGAGCGTGCGTGCCCGGGAAAAGGGCCTCTTGGCCGGCCTGAGCGTTTAATAATAGCGGGCCGGCCCGGCGAGCGTGCGTGCCCGGGAAAAAGGCCTCTTGGCCGGCTTGGGGGATTGAAAAAAAATCCCCCATTCATTTTCAACGGGAGGGGTCGGCGGTACCGCTTGGTGTCCGCCAGACGGCGGTGTGGTAGGCAAATGGCGGGCCTGCACGGCGAGCGTGCGTGCCCGGGAAAAAGGCCTCCTTGCAGGCGTGAGAGTTTAATAATAGCGGGCCGGCCCGGAGAGCGTGCGTGCCCGGGAAAAAGGCCTCTTGGCCGGCGTGAGAGTTTAATAATAGCGGGCCGGCTCATCGAGCGTGCGTGCCCGGGAAAAGGGCCTCCTTGCAGGCGTGAGAGTTTAATAATAGCGGGCCGGCTCTGCGAGCGTGCGTGCCCGGGAAAAGGGCCTCTTGGCCGGCCTGAGCGTTTAATAATAGCGGGCCGGCTCATCGAGCGTGCGTGCCCGGGAAAAGGGCCTCTTGGCCGGCCTGAGCGTTTAATAATAGCGGGCCGGCCCCGCGAGCGTGCGTGCCCGGGAAAAAGGCCTCCTTGCAGGCGTGAGAGTTTAATAATAGCGGGCCGGCTCATCGAGCGTGCGTGCCCGGGAAAAAGGCCTCCTTGCAGGCGTAAGAGTTTAATAATAGCGGGCCGGCTCATCGAGCGTGCGTGCCCGGGAAAAGGGCCTCCTTGCAGGCGTGAGAGTTTAATAATAGCGGGCCGGCTCTGCGAGCGTGCGTGCCCGGGAAAAGGGCCTCTTGGCCGGCCTGAGCGTTTAATAATAGCGGGCCGGCTCATCGAGCGTGCGTGCCCGGGAAAAGGGCCTCTTGGCCGGCCTGAGCGTTTAATAATAGCGGGCCGGCCCCAGCGAGCGTGCGTGCCCGGGAAAAAGGCCTCCTTGCAGGCGTGAGAGTTTAATAATAGCGGGCCGGCTCATCGAGCGTGCGTGCCCGGGAAAAGGGCCTCCTTGCAGGCGTGAGAGTTTAATAATAGCGGGCCGGCTCGGCGAGCGTGCGTGCCCGGGAAAAGGGCCTCTTGGCCGGCGTGAGAGTTTAATAATAGCGGGCCGGCCCCGCGAGCGTGCGTGCCCGGGAAAAAGGCCTCCTTGCAGGGGTGAGAGTTTAATAATAGCGGGCCGGCCCGGCGAGCGTGCGTGCCCGGGAAAAAGGCCTCCTTGCAGGCGTGAGCGTTTAATAATAGCGGACCGGCTCTGCGAGCGTGCGTGCCCGGGAAAAGGGCCTCTTGGCCGGCCTGAGCGTTTAATAATAGCGGGCCGGCCCGGCGAGCGTGCGTGCCCGGGAAAAAGGCCTCTTGGCCGGCTTGGGGGATTGAAAAAAAATCCCCCATTCATTTTCAACGGGAGGGGTCGGCGGTACCGCTTGGTGTCCGCCAGACGGCGGTGTGGTAGGCAAATGGCGGGCCTGCACGGCGAGCGTGCGTGCCCGGGAAAAAGGCCTCCTTGCAGGCGTGAGAGTTTAATAATAGCGGGCCGGCCCGGAGAGCGTGCGTGCCCGGGAAAAAGGCCTCTTGGCCGGCGTGAGAGTTTAATAATAGCGGGCCGGCCCGGCGAGCGTGCGTGCCCGGGAAAAAGGCCTCCTTGCAGGCGTGAGCGTTTAATAATAGCGGGCCGGCTCATCGAGCGTGCGTGCCCGGGAAAAGGGCCTCTTGGCCGGCGTGAGAGTTTAATAATAGCGGGCCGGCTCATCGAGCGTGCGTGCCCGGGAAAAAGGCCTCTTGGCCGGCTTGGGGGATTGAAAAAAAAATCCCCCATTCATTTTCAACG
>NW_028233930.1:0-38049 GCF_054856545.1 Hippocampus guttulatus | reverse complement strand
TATCTAATCCCAGTTTGTTTCATAGCTTTCGTGGGTTCAGTTTTGTAAAGTCACTTTCGTAAATGAGTCTCATACCTTCGGATGCGTATGACAGCCTGGAAGATGTTTAACTTTAGTCTTTTAATACTTAACCACTCTTTACGCCGATTTCTATTATCTTGAGCCTCTCGTATAACCGCGGTGGCTGGCACGAGTTTTACCGGCTCTAAAAACCTTAACTAAGTCAAGTTTACACTTATGGCTTAATGTTTATCACTGCTGAATTCCCTTGGGGGTGTGGCTAAGCAAGGTGTCATGGGCGATCATATGTGCCTGATACCAGCTCCTTGATCTCATAAGAGGGTTAAGGGCATTCTCACGGGGGTGCGGATGCTTGCATGTGTAAGTTTGGTTATAGATAATAGTAAAGCTAGGACCAAGCCTTTGTGCTTTCGGAACTTTCTAGGGTTCATAATAACATCTTCAGTGTTATGCTTTAAGTCTTAAGCTACGATGGCCTTCTAGTATTTTACCCTAGTTGTTGTAATAAATAGATAAGATATGATATATTTTTTTAAAAACTGGTAATACATAAATACGAAACTACACATCGTTTTGTACATTTATAAGCCAATAGATAACCTTGGGACCTTATTGTTTAAACTAGATTAATTAAATTGTTAGTTACCTTAGGGCCTTAGGGGGGTTGGGGGGTTTTTTCTTTAAAAACAGAAGGGGGGGCGACCTAAGAGGATTTATAGTATTTATTATGCTCTAGAAAACTCTATATGCGATTCTTAAGTAATGTAATTTCAACACTACACTAATATTACTCAATAAGGAACGAATGTTCAACCTTCTGTCATAGGGCCGCGTGCACTCTGAAATGTTCACGAAGGGAAAAAAAAAAGAGAACCAGCTGCCCCCGTGGAGAGAAACGCTCGGCTTGGGGGGTAACGAGTCGAAGGTTTAACACCATTAGTCAATGTAAGCGTCGATGAAAGTGTGCGGGTTAATAAATTAATGGACCTGAAAAAGGAGGAGATGCCAGGAATAATTCACCTTTTAGGTAGCAACCCTTCAATAGGGGCTCCTGACCATCAAGAACCGTTATCCTTAAGTTATATACTGGTTGGTAGGCTCTTACTACATACAATTTTTAATTTAATGATATTTGGAGTCTTGGTATATCATTACTTATGAGTTTTTTATTAGATCTTAAATCTCTCAGCATTATTACTCTTAGTGCATTCTTAAATTTATGGTTTATGTCTACCTTAGTAATATAGTTTATTTATATGTTTAATATAATTTAATGGTTTTTATACATAAAATGTCCTAAGGAATTAATATTATGCACTGTATATATATATATGGATATTTCATATATGTACCAGAAAATATTTTAACTTAGAATATCAGCTTTGGGAGCTGGTGGCGGGAGTTAGAGTCTCCTTTTTCTGAGCAGTGGGGAGGGGTTTAACCTCCGGCCTCCGGTTTACAAAACCGGCGCTCTAATACTGAGCTACAAATGCAGTTTAATTTAAGAACTTTGTTTTCTATTCAACCGGATGCAGGTAGAGCTATTAGGAAGATTATGAAATAAATAACTGAGGCTAATTGACCAATTAAAATATAAGGGGGTTCTACAGGCATTCCTCCAATTCATGTAAGAATTATTATGTCTGCAACTAGTATTCAGAATATAAGTTGACCAAAGGGTCGGAAGGTGAGTCCTCGTTGTTTTGATGTGTGAAGAATTGGTACTAGTATTAATACTAAAATTGAGAATAGTAAGGCTAATACACCCCCTAGTTTATTTGGAATTGATCGTAGGATAGCGTAGGCGAATAGAAAATATCATTCGGGTTTAATATGAGGGGGGGTTACTAAGGGGTTTGCTGGTGTAAAGTTGTCAGGGTCCCCTAGAATGTTAGGTGTGAAGAGAGCAATTGATGTTAGGGTAATTAATAATGCGGCAAATCCTAATAGGTCTTTGTAAGAGAAGTAGGGGTGAAATGAGACTTTGTCTGCGTCAGAGTTAATCCCGGCGGGGTTATTTGATCCTGTTTCATGGAGGAAAAGTAGGTGGACCATTGATGCAGCCGCAACAATGAATGGAAGTAAGAAATGGAATGCGAAGAATCGGGTTAGGGTGGCGTTGTCTACAGAGAACCCTCCTCACACTCATTGTACTAAATCATTTCCGATGTATGGCACAGCTGATATCAGGTTAGTAATGACCGTGGCTCCTCAAAAGGATATTTGTCCTCAGGGTAGTACATATCCTACGAATGCAGTGGCTATTACAAGAAGCAGAAGAATTACTCCCACGTTTCAGGTTTCTTTATATAAGTAGGATCCGTAATAAAGACCTCGTGCAATGTGAAGGTAAATACAGATAAAAAAGAAGGATGCTCCGTTGGCATGTATATTTCGGATGAGTCAGCCGTAATTTACGTCACGACAAATGTGTGTGACCGAAGAAAAAGCGGTTGCAATATCTGAGGTGTAATGTATTGCTAGGAATAGTCCTGTAAGGATTTGGGCTATTAAGCATAGCCCTAAAAGAGACCCAAAGTTTCATCATACAGAGATGTTTGATGGTGCAGGTAGATCTACAAGAGCGTTATTTGCGATTTTAATGATTGGGTGGGTTTTTCGAATGTTGGCCATTGGGTTTTTATAGTTGAATTACAACGGTGGTTTTTCAAGCCATTAGTCCTGGTTAGAATCCTGGTAAAAACTATGACTTATTTGATATTCTTATTATTAATAGGGTTAATTTTTGGTTTAATTGCGGTGGCTTCCAACCCCTCCCCATACTTTGCTGCTTTAGGGTTAGTTGTTGTAGCTGGAATGGGGTGTGGTGTTATAGTGAGTTTTGGGGGGCCTTTCTTATCTTTAGTTTTGTTTTTAATCTACTTGGGGGGAATGTTAGTTGTTTTTGCGTATTCCGCTGCTTTAGCCGCTGAGCCCTACCCTGAGAGCTGAGGTAGTTGATCTGTTGCAGTTTACGGGGTTTTGTATTTCATAGGGGTAGTTTTATTTTTATTTTATTTCTACGGAGGGTGGTACGAGAGCTCTTGAGTGCCTGTAGATGATTTATCAGGTTTATCAGTATTTCGGGGGGATATGTCCGGAGTATCTTTAATGTATTCTTCAGGAGGTTGGGTTTTAGTTATTAGTGCTTGGGTTCTTTTGTTAACTTTATTTGTTGTACTGGAGTTAACACGAGGTCTTGCTCGCGGTACACTTCGAGTGGTTTAAATTAATAATGCTATGGTAAGGGTAAGGGTTAGAATAAATAGTATTAAATAGGTTTTAATTATACCTTTTTGGGTGTTACTTGTAGTTGTAATTAGAGGGAGGTTAAGGGTTGATGAGGCTTTGGGACCAATTTTCTCTAATCATGTTATGTCAATGGTTTGAGAGGCAATTTTTTGTCCTAATTGAAGGGATAATTCAATAGGTAATCGGTGAATAATAAAGTGGGTAAAATCCTAGTGCATTAGAAAATAAATGGGGGGTTTTTTTAGGGGTAATATTTAATTGCTTAGATGTATTTAGGGCTATTTCTAAAGCTGTAATTAATCCAATCGCTGTAACAATAAGGGCGGCTATTTTAGTATAATATGGTATAGTTATAACTGGGTTCTTTATAGGTGTTATGTTTGATGTGATAATTAAGCCTGCGATAATACTCCCTCAAGCTAACCGTTTGATCGGGTTAATTAGTGGCTTGCTATTTTCATTAATTGGTGATAAGGGATTGAATCGTGGGTAGCCTATATTCACATAATAAACAATTCGTAGGCTGTAGACTGCTGTAAAGGAAGTGGCAATTAAAGTTAATAATAGGGCTCAGGCGTTTAAGTAAGAGGTGTTTATTGATTCAATAATGGCATCTTTTGAGAAAAATCCGGCCAGGAAAGGGGTTCCTGTTAAAGCTAGACTGCCTAGGGTGAGAGAGGACGAGGTGAAGGGAGTGAGATGGTGTATTCCTCCTATCTTACGGATATCTTGCTCATCGTTTAGGCTATGAATTAATGACCCCGAACATAAAAATAATATAGCTTTAAAGAAAGCGTGGGTACAGATATGAAGGAATGCTAATTGGGGTTGATTAAGACCGATCGTGACCATTATTAATCCTAGCTGACTGGATGTAGAAAATGCTACAATTTTTTTGATGTCGTTTTTGTGTCAGAGCGCAGATAGCTGTAAATAAAGTGGTTAATGCTCCAAGACAAAGGCATGTTGTTAGGATAATAGGGTTATTTTCCATTAAAGGGCTTATTCGAATCAGTAAAAAAAATCCCCGCAACCACTATTGTGCTTGAGTGTAGTAGGGCAGATACCGGAGTAGGACCCTCTATAGCTGAGGGTAGCCATGGGTGCAAACCAAATTGAGCTGACTTTCCTGTTGCAGCTAGGACCAGGCCTAACAGTGGAAGGGTGAGGTTTTCATTTTCAGCTAATGTAAATATTTGATTTATTTCCCAAGAATTTAAGTTTATAGCAATTCAGGCTATAAATAAAATCAATCCGATATCTCCGATTCGGTTATATACAACTGCCTGGATCGCGGCTATATTAGCGTCGGCACGTCCATACCATCACCCAATTAAAAGAAAGGATATAATACCAACTCCTTCCCAACCAATGAATAGTTGAAATATGTTATTTGAAGTTACTAGAATTATTTATAGCGATTAGGAACATTAGAAGGTATTTAAAAAATCGGTTTATAACAGGGTCAGAGTGTATATATCAAGATGCAAATTCCAGGATAGATCATGTGACGTATAAAGCCACAGGGGTAAAAATCACTGAGTATAGGTCAAATTTAAAGCTAATATTAATATCAAAAGTTGATGTATTTATTCAAGATCATGTAGTAATAATAGTTTCTAACCCTTCATTAATAAATAGTATAAGGGGTAATAGGCTAATTATAAATGATATTTTAACTGAATTTTTAACCCACCCAGTCGATCAGTTATGAGGGAGTGGTTTAGTTGTTATTGTTGAAATTAAGGGTATTAGTAGGAAAGTGAAGATAATTAAAAGGCTTGAGGATATTATTAAAGAGGTGGAGTGCATAACTACTGCTTGGATTTGCACCAAGAGTTTTTGGTTCCTAAGACCAACGGATTAACTAATATCCTTCAGAAGTTTCGAATGAGCTTTGGAGTTAAACCAAAGGGGCAAAAATTAGCAGTTTATGTTGTCTTCGGACCTCCTTCGGTGGATAAAAGGATTTTAACCTTTATTTTTAGAATCACAATCTAATGTTCTTTTTAAACTATATCTACAGAAAGTTCAACCTCATAACAACCCAGGCTTCATGATTAGGAGGATAAGTGGTATGAGGTGAAGTGTTATGATTAAGTGTTCTCGGGAGTGTGAAGGTTCTATGTGAAGCAGGTGATTAGTTAATGGTCCTCGTTGGGTTGTAAGAAATAGATATAATGAATATGCTGCAGTAATAAGTGTACCAAGGCCTGTGAGAATTAAGGTTCAAGGCGATCAATTAAAAAGAGATGAAATGATTATTAACTCCCCTATTAGATTAGGTAGAGGAGGTAAAGCTATGTTTGCCAGGCTGGCAGCGAATCATCAGGTAGCCATTAAGGGTAATACCATTTGTAGGCCTCGGGCTAATATTATTGTTCGGCTATGGGTTCGCTCATAGTTTGTGTTTGCTAAACAAAATAGTGCTGATGAGGTAAGTCCATGTGCAATTATAAGTACAAGCGCTCCAGTAAAACCTCAAGGGGTTTGAATAAGGATACCTGTTGTAACCAATCCTATATGACTAACTGAAGAGTAGGCGATTAGGGATTTTAAGTCATTTTGTCGTAGACAGATTAGTCCGGTCATAACGATTCCCCACAGGGCTAAAATTATAAAAGGGTAGCTCAGCTGTTTAGATAGTGGTTCAAGGATGTTTATTAGGCGTATTGATACCATACCCCCCTAGTTTTAGCAGTACTGCAGCAAGGATTATGGAGCCCGCAATTGGTGCTTCTACGTGGGCTTTAGGTAACCATAGATGAACTCCGTAAAGGGGTATTTTTACAAGGAAAGCTAGGAGACAGCCTATTCATCATAATTTATCACTCAGGCAAGTGAGGACTAAAGGGTTAGAATACTGAAGGGTTAGTATGGATAAAGAACCTGTCTTGTTTTGAAGTATGAGAAGTGCGACAAGTAGTGGTAGAGATCCTGCTAAGGTGTAGAATAGGAAATAGGTTCCTGCATTCAACCGTTCTGTTTGATTACCTCATCGGGTGATAATTAACAAGGTTGGAATTAATGTGGCCTCAAATATAACATAAAACATAATTAATTCCGTGGCGCTAAATGCTATAATGAGGAAGATTTGTAAGGATGTAAGTAGTGTGATGTATATTCGTTGTCGGTTAACAGGGTTATTGGCTGAGTGGTTCTGGCTAGCAAGGATTATCAGTGGAAGGAGCCAGCATGTGAGAATTAATAAAGGGGTAGATAAAGGGTCAGTAGCTATTAATCCGCTTAAATTTGATCAAGCGGTGTCAGATGATCAAATAAGTCAATTGAGAGTAAATAAAGCAATGGTTAGACTATGCACTAATGTGGATGGTCATAACCATTTTTTAGGAATAAGTCATGTTGTGGGAATAAGCATAATCGTTGGAATAAGGATTTTTAACATTGTAGGATGTTTAAAGCTTGAAGACGATCTGTTCCGTGTGTGCGAGAGGTTGCTACTAGAAGAGCTAACCCAGCACTTGCCTCACATGCTGAAAAAGCAAGTATTAACATAGGGGTTGGGGAGAAATTAATTGAGTTTAATTGTAAAGTTCATAAGGATAGGGCAACATACAATGATAGTATTATTCCTTCTAAACATAAAAGAGCGGAAAGTAAGTGGTTTCGGTGAAAAGTTAATCCTATAAGTCCTAGGATGAATGTTGTTGAGAAAGCAAAGTGTACAGGTGTCATAAAACGATCGTGGATTCTAACCACGTGCTTTTGAGCCGAAATCAAGTGTTTTAATTATACTAATCGTTTATTCAGCTCATTCTAGGCCACCTTGGATCCACTCATAAATTAATCCTAGTGTAAGAAGAATAACAACTGATGATGCTCATATAAATGTGTAAGAGGGGAACTCTAATTGTATACCTCATGGAAGCGGAAGGAGAAGTGCAATCTCTAGATCAAATAAAAGAAATAAAATTGCTACTAGGAAGAATCGTAATGAAAAAGGGGAGTCGGGCTGAACCTAGGGGGTCGAAACCACATTCATAGGGTGATAGTTTCTCTACATCTGGGTTTATTTGGGGTAACCAAAATGAGATGAGGGTTAGTAAAATGGAAAGGGAGGTTGATATTAGTAAAATTGTAATTAATAAGTTCATTATCTTTTCTTGGGTTTTAACCGAGACCGGGTGATTGGAAGTCACTCATACTTTTTAGTACTAAAAAGATAAGATCCTCATCAATAAATTGAGACATAAAGGAATAATCATACTACGTCGACAAAATGTCAGTATCATGCTGCAGCTTCAAATCCGAAGTGGTGTTGGGATGTGAAGTGGTATTGAATTTGTCGAATTAAACAAACTGCTAGGAATGTTGATCCAATGATTACGTGTAATCCGTGGAATCCTGTGGCTACAAAGAATGTTGATCCGTAAACACCATCAGCAATTGTGAAGGGGGCTTCATAATATTCTATCGCTTGAAGAAATGTGAAGTAGAAGCCTAGGAGAATAGTTAAGGTGAGGTGAGTGAATAGTTTGTTTTCGTTCACCTTCTATAATGCTATGGTGAGCTCAAGTTACTGTGACACCAGAGGCAAGAAGAACCGCTGTATTAAGAAGTGGTACTTCAAAAGGATCTAGGGTGGTTACTCCAGAAGGAGGCCAGCAACCGCCTAATTCTGGGGTTGGAGCTAGACTGGCGTGGTAAAAAGCTCAGAAGAATCCAAGGAAGAAGAATACTTCTGAGGTGATAAATAGGATTATCCCATATCGTAACCCCTTTTGAACTGGCGGGGTGTGATGTCCTTGAAATGTCCCTTCTCGGATAATATCTCGCCATCATTGGATCATTGTTAGAAGTAGTAAAATTAATCCAATTGTTATTAAAACAGTTGAATTAAAATGGAATCAAATAGCTAACCCTGAAGTCATTAAAAGGGCTGCAATTGCACCTGTGAGGGGTCAGGGGCTTGGATCTACTATGTGGTATGCATGTGCTTGGTGGGCCATTAAACGTTTTCTTGTAGGTAGAGACTTAGCAAGAGTACAAAGACATAGGCTTGGATTATAGCAACGGCTACTTCTAACAATGTGAGTAAAAGTAGTAAAATTGTTGTTAATAATGCTACTGTAGGTATAAGAGGTATAAGAACAAATGCTGCTGTCGCGATAAGTTGAATAAGTAGGTGTCCTGCAGTTAAATTTGCTGTTAGTCGAACACCTAGGGCGATAGGTCGAATAAATAAGCTGATTGTTTCAATAATAATAAGTACGGGGATTAGTGGTATGGGTGTGCCTTCTGGTAATAGGTGACCTAGGGAGTGTGTGGGTTGGTTTCGTATCCCAATGATGACAGTTGCTAATCATAAAGGTACTGCTAATCCTATATTTAAGGATAATTGGGTTGTAGGGGTAAAGGTGTATGGAAGTAACCCAAGTATATTTAAGGAAATTAGGAAGATTATTAATGACGCGAAAATTAATGCTCATTTATGACCTGTGGTATTTAGAGGAAGAAGAAGTTGTTTTGTAAATAGATTAATAAACCAGTTTTGTAATGTGAGTATACGGTTATTTATCCAACGAGATGAGGGGGTAGGGAATATAATTCAAGGTGTAATAATAGCTAAAGCCATCAATGGGATACCTAAAAACATAGGACTAATAAATTGGTCAAAGAAGCTTAATGTCATTGTCAGTTTCAAGGGGTTGTTTTTAATGTTTTAGTGCTTAAAACATTTGGTTCGTTAGGGTATTTATGTGCTATTACTTTAGGTGGAATAATAATGGTAAAGACTAATCATGTAAATAATAAAATTATTAATCAAGGTGAGGGATTTAATTGAGGCATGTCGCTAAGGGTGGTTGGGAGTCACCAATTTTTAGCTTAAAAGGCTAACGCTGAGGTCCAATTTAGCTTCTTAACGAGGCGTCTTCAAGTATAAGTGATGATCAGTTTTCAAATTGTTGTAGTGGTACCGCTTCTACCACAATAGGTATAAAGCTGTGGTTAGCACCACAAATTTCTGAACATTGTCCATAAAACACTCCTGGTCGTGATGTGATAAAAGCTGTTTGATTAAGCCGTCCTGGTACTGCGTCTATTTTTACCCCTAGAGAAGGTACTGCTCATGAGTGGAGTACATCTTCTGCAGACACTAAGACTCGAATTGGTGATTCAACCGGGATTACTATACGATGATCTGCTTCTAACAATCGAAATTGGCCTGGTGTGAGGTCTTGGGTTGGGATTATATATGAATCAAAGGCCAAGTCTTCATAATCAGTATATTCATAACTTCAGTATCATTGATGGCCGACTGCTTTAATTGTAAGGTGAGGGTCGTTTACCTCATCTATAAGATAAAGAATTCGCAGTGATGGAAGAGCGATTAGGATAAGAATAATTGCGGGGAGAACAGTTCAAATAATTTCAATTTCTTGTGAGTCTAATAAGAATTTGTTTGTTAATTTTGTAGTAACTATGGCTACAATAATATAAAGCACTAAAGTGCTAATCAGGAATACAATTATTAATGCATGATCATGAAAATGAAGTAGTTCTTCTATTACAGGTGATGCTGCGTCTTGAAAACCTAGTTGTGAGGGATAAGCCATTATTTAAGACATGTAGGGGTTTAACCAACAACTCTGCCTTGACAAGGCAGTATAATATTTTACTAATATCTTTAGTTAGTTGTGTAAAGAAAGTGGCAGAACGGTTTTGTGGGTGGCTTGAAACCATTTTATGGGGGTTCAATTCCCTCCTTTCTCGTTTAGTTGTTTGTTTGTACTTGAACAAAAGCAGGTTCCTCAAATGTGTGATATGGTGGGGGGCATCCATGAAGTCATTCAATGTTTGTTGAAGCCAATTCAACTATTAGTACTTCCCGTTTAAGCAGCAAATGCTTCTCAGATAATAAATAAAAACATGATTACGGCGATTAAGGATACAAGTGATCCAATAGAAGAAACAGTGTTTCACAGTGAGTATGCGTCTGGGTAGTCAGAGTATCGTCGGGGTATACCGGCTAACCCTAGGAAGTGTTGAGGGAAGAATGTTAAGTTTACACCTGCAAATATTACACCAAAATGAATTTTAGTTCAAGAGTTGTGTAGAGTGTAGCCTGTAAATAAAGGAAATCAATGTACAAACCCTGCTATAATTGCAAATACGGCACCTATTGAAAGAACGTAGTGGAAGTGGGCAACTACATAATAAGTGTCGTGTAAGACAATGTCTAAAGAGGAGTTTGCTAATACAATTCCTGTTAACCCCCCAACAGTAAATAAGAAGATAAAACCTAGAGCTCATAGCAGAGGAGTTTCTCATTTAATAGAGCCTCCGTGAAGTGTGGCTAATCAACTAAATACTTTTACACCTGTGGAATGGCAATAATTATTGTTGCTGAGGTGAAGTATGCTCGGGTGTCTACATCTATTCCTACTGTGAATATGTGGTGAGCTCAGACAATAAACCCTAAAAGTCCGATTGCTATTATTGCTCAAACTATTCCTATGTAACCGAAGGGCTCTTTTTTACCAGAATAATAAGCTACAATGTGGGAGATTATACCAAAGCCTGGGAGGATAAGGATATATACTTCAGGATGCCCAAAGAATCAAAATAAGTGTTGGTAAAGGATAGGGTCTCCCCCTCCAGAGGGGTCAAAAAATGTTGTGTTTAAGTTTCGATCTGTTAGAAGTATAGTAATTCCAGCTGCTAATACAGGAAGGGATAATAAAAGTAATACTGCGGTTACTAAGACTGCTCAAACAAATAATGGTGTTTGATATTGTGAGATCGATGGAGGTTTTATGTTAATGATAGTGGTGATAAAATTAATAGCCCCTAGAATTGATGAAACACCTGCTAAATGAAGAGAAAAGATTGTTAAGTCTACAGAGGCCCCCAGCATGAGCTAAGTTACCTGCTAGCGGGGGGTAGACCGTTCAACCTGTACCCGCTCCAGCTTCTACTCCTGATGAAGCAAGCAGAAGAAGAAAAGAGGGTGGTAATAATCAAAAACTTATATTATTTATTCGAGGAAAAGCTATATCAGGCGCTCCGATTATTAACGGAATTAGTCAATTACCAAAACCCCCGATTATAATTGGTATAACTATAAAAAAAATTATTACGAAAGCATGAGCAGTTACAATAACATTATAGATTTGATCATCTCCCAGTAAAGCTCCTGGTTGACTTAGTTCTGCTCGGATTAAAAGGCTTAGTGCAGTGCCGACTATTCCGGCTCAAGCACCAAATACTAAGTATAGGGTGCCGATGTCTTTGTGATTAGTTGAGAAAAATCATCGTGTGATTGCCACAGGTAGGATGGCTGAGTAAGCGGTGGATTGTAACCCCACATACAGAGGTTTAAGCCCTCTTCATACCAAGCCTTGAGGTGTAATACATATAAGATTGCAAATCTTAAGTAGCCAATTAATTTTTGCCGGGGCTTTCCCCCCCCGCCTTTCCGCCTTTTTAAGGCGGGGGGAAAAGTAGATGGATGCTCGCTGGTTGGAGTGTCTAGCTGTTAACTAGGAAATTGTAGGATCGAGGCCTACCCATCTAGTAAGGCTTTAGCTTAATTAAAGTGTCTGTTTTGCATACAGTAGATGTAGGTTAATTACCTGCAAGTCTTATCAAGGGTTAAAGGATTTTTCACTTCTACTTAAGGCTTTGAAGGCCTTTGGTCTTTTATTAACCTAAACCCTTAGTTGATAATAGCTATTATACTAGGTAGGATAGGGAGAAGTATCAATGATATAATCGTTGATACAGATAGGTGGATAGTGGGCTGTTTGTTATTACATCGCCATTGGCTAGTTATAGGGGTGGTGTTGGGTGATAGGGTTAGTGTTATAGCATATGATAATCGCAGGTAAAAATAAAGGCTTAATAAAGCAGACAGCGCTGTGATTGTTGCAATTGTGTTTAATTCTTGTTTTGTTAGTTCAGATAAGATTATTCATTTGGGGCCGAATCCTGTAAGAGGTGGTAAACCCCCTAAGGATAGGAGGGCTAACGGGGCTAGCGCGGTTATTGTAGGGGATTTAGATCATGAAGTTGCTAGTGCATTAATAGAAGTTGCTTTATTTAGTTTTAAATAGGTTAAAGATGGAAATTGTTATAAAAATATAGATTGCAAGAGTAATAAGTGTAAGTGATGGTGAGAATTGTAGAACAATAACCATTCAGCCAATGTGGGCAATTGATGAGTATGCTAAGATCTTTCGCAATTGTGTCTGATTTAATCCCCCTCAGCCCCCAACTATAGTAGATAGCATTGCTATAATAACCAGTACGGGGTTATCTAGGTTTATTTGTATTATTAGGGAAAAAGGAGCTAGTTTTTGTCACGTAGATATAATTAATCCGGTGGTAAGGTCTAGGCCTTGAAGTACTTCTGGTAATCATGTGTGAAGGGGTGCTATGCCAATTTTTAAGGCTAGGCCTAATATTATAATGGTTAGGGGTAATGGATGAGATAGTTCATCAATACCTCATTTTCCTGTAATCCATGCATTAGTGGAGCTAGCAAATAAGATTATTGCTGCGGCTGTAGCCTGGATGAGGAAATACTTTGTAGAAGCTTCTACAGACCGTGGGTGATGGTGTTGTGCTATTAAAGGAATAATTGCTAGTGTATTAATTTCTAGGCCTATTCATGCTAGTAATCAGTGTGAGCTTATGAATGTGATTGTAGTACCTAGGCCTAAACCTATTAGAAAGATTGATATAATGTAGGGGTTCATTAGCAAAGGGAGGGTTTTAACCTACATTTTTGGGGTATGGGCCCAAAAGCTTAATTTAGCTGACTTTACTTTAGGAAGTGGTGTAGTAGGAAGCACTAAGAGTTTTGATCTCTTAAGTGGGGTTCGAGTCCTCTCTTTCTAAGGAATTAGGGGGATTCTAACCCCCGTAATGCACTCTATCAAAGTGGTCCTTTAGTACTCAGGCATAATTCCTTATATATGTGGTGGGATCCCTGCTAGCGAAAGAGGCGCTGATAAGTGTCAAATAATTAATGCTAATGTTAGTGGTAGGAAGTTTTTTCAGATGAGGTGTATTAATTGGTCGTATCGGAATCGTGGGTATGAGGCTCGAACTCATAAGAATACTAAGGATAGTAGGGTTGCTTTAATTATAAGATTTGCTGTTGTTAGTTCAGGTAAGGAAGGGATATGAGATGCTCCTAGAAAAAGGATAGTTGACAAGGTGTTTATAAGTAAGATGTTGGCATATTCTGCAAGGAAAAAGAGTGCAAAAGGTCCTCCTGCGTATTCAACATTAAAACCCGAAACCAGTTCTGACTCCCCCTCTGTTAAATCAAATGGTGCCCGGTTTGTTTCAGCTAGTGTGGAGATATATCATATTGCTGCTAAAGGTCAGGCGGGGATAATAAGTCATAAGCTTTCTTGTGTAACCCCAAATGATTGTAGTGTGAAATTACCAGTGAAGATGATTAATGCTAGTAAAATTAATCCTAAGCTTACTTCGTAAGAAATAGTTTGGGCTACTGCTCGTAATGCTCCAATTAATGCATATTTTGAATTTGATGCTCAACCTGACCCTAGGATAGAGTAAACTGCAAGGCTTGATAGGGCTAAGATAAGTAGTATTCCCAGATTAATATTAATTACAGGGTGAGGTATTGGTAAGGGAGCTCATAATATAAGGGCAAGTGTTAATGCTAATACTGGGGTGGCAATAAATAAAATAGGTGAAGATGTTGAGGGTTTTACTGGTTCCTTAATAAATAATTTTACTCCATCTGCAATTGGTTGAAGTAGACCAAAAGGTCCTACGATATTAGGCCCTTTTCGGTGTTGTATATATCCTAATACTTTACGTTCCAGAAGAGTTAAGAAAGCAACTGCTAGTAGTACAGGAATAATATATATTAAAGGGTTAACAATTTGCGCTATAATTATGGTGGTCATAGTTGAGGAGAGGATTTGAACCTCTATTCAAAGGGCTTAGGTCTTTTGCAATAACCGGACTCTGCCACTTCAACATGTAGTTATATTCTGGATTTATTTTGTGTTATTTTAACCTTTAATATTTTTTCAAGGGTTAAAAAGTGGGCTTGTTTTAAAACATGGGCCTATCCTTCTTGGTCCTTTCGTACTGAAGAAAGTCACACTCATAGATAGAAACTGACCTGGATTACTCCGGTCTGAACTCAGATCACGTAGGACTTTAATCGTTGAACAAACGAACCCTTAATAGCGGCTACACCATTAGGATGTCCTGATCCAACATCGAGGTCGTAAACCCTCTTGTCGATAGGGACTCTCAAAGAGGATTGCGCTGTTATCCCTGGGGTAACTAGGTTCATTAATCGGCTGTTGCCGGATCAATTGGTCAAATATTTTGGTACTTAGAAATGACATTCTTGGGTATAAGGTTTTCATCTCAATCCTCACGGAGGTTTTGTTTTACTCCGCGGTCGCCCCAACTAAAGATTTAAGATGAGGTCATCGTTTTAATTACCTTTTATGTGGTATTAATTTTTTAATAAATTCATCTATCATCTAAAGCTCCACAGGGTCTTCTCGTCTTATGGGTTAATCCCCGCTTCTGCACGGGGAGATCAATTTCATTAACTGGAGTAAGGAGACAGTTTAGCCCTCGTTATGCCATTCATACAGGTCTTTATTTAAAAGACAAGTGATTGCGCTACCTTTGCACGGTCAAAATACCGCGGCCGTTAAACTTATGGTCACAGGGCAGGCGGGACCTCTTATTCATTATGTTATGCAAGAGGCGGTGTTTTTGGTAAACAGGCGAGGCTATTATCATATTTGCCGAGTTCCTTCTCACTCTTTTAGTTTATCCTAGATAGCAATCCAGTGTGGGGTTGATGATTTTTATTGTTGTTTTTTCTTGTTCTTTATTTATTACAACATTTCCCTCTTGAAATTGGGGTCATTAAATCTCGGTGTTAGTTCGATCCGAGGCACACTTTTGCTAAAGGAGAGAATCTTAACTTCTCTTATTACTCATATTAACATTATCACTTTCATGTGTTATGAAAAGGCCTGATGAATTTAGGGGTTTAAGAATGTTTATCTGAATTAAAAGTTTTACTAGTGCTTGAGCTTTAACGCTTTCTATATCGATGGCTGCTTTCAGGCCCACTAAGGCATTTGTGTACTTTGGTGTTTTTGATCTTTAACCTCCATTGTAAGGTTGTGTCCTATGTCAAAAGAGCTGTACCCCTTTTGACTAACTCTATATTATTATTAACTAAATCTGTTTGTTTAAATTTTAGGTGAATTAAGGGTTTAATATAGGCTGAACTTTTATTCATTTTTCAGGCAACCAGCTATAACTAAGCTCGTTTGGTTTATCACCTCTACTCGGAGCTCATTCCAACCTTTTGCCACAGGTACGGATTAGTCCATTATGTCTTGACTGTCTCGGAGTAGCTCGCTTAGTTTCGGGGTATCAAACTAAAGATCTCTTTGCTTGGGATGTACTTGTTAAACCATTATGCAAAAGGTACAAGATTTAATCTTTGCTGCTCTTTACTTAAGTTATTTTTTTAATTTCTTTTTCAGCTTTCCCTTGCGGTACTAGTTTTGTAGCTTCATTATTCCTTTTCAGTCTCCCTTACTTGGGCTATAAAATGTTTTAATATTACTTTTTAGGGTATTAGGGGTTATCTTTAGTTTTTATTTGAATTTAGTGTGTGAGCTAGCATATGGGTATCAGAGCAGTTCTATTTGCAAGAACAACTTCTCGGTGTAAGTGAGATGCTTTAACTATTTCAGCTATGCTTTGGTATTCCAAGCACACCTTCCGGTACACTTACCATGTTACGACTTGCCTCCCCTTGTATTTCATTTAGGTTTTAATTAATCGTAGTTATGTTATTGGGGAGAGTGACGGGCGGTGTGTGCGCGCTTTAGAGCCAGTTTCAGGTGAACACTCTATTTCCTCCTTACTGCTAAATCCTCCTTTAGGTTTATATTTCAATATACCATCCGTATTCATTAATAAATGAGTGTAGCCCATTTCTTCCCCTATTATAAACTACACCTCGACCTGACGTTTTGGTGTTAACACTAGTTTTGCTCACTGTTGTTCTTTCACAAGGTAAGCTGACGACGGCGGTATATAAATTGATTAAGCAAAATAGGGTGAGGTTTAACGGGGGTTATCAGTTATAGAACAGGCTCCTCTAGGTGGGTGTAAAGCACCGCCAAGTCCTTTGGGTTTTAAGCTAAAGCTCGTAGTACCCGGGCGAGTATAATGTAATTAAAATACTTTCGTTTAAGACTATGCATAGTGGGGTATCTAATCCCAGTTTGTTTCATAGCTTTCGTGGGTTCAGTTTTGTAAAGTCACTTTCGTAAATGAGTCTCATACCTTCGGATGCGTATGACAGCCTGGAAGATGTTTAACTTTAGTCTTTTAATACTTAACCACTCTTTACGCCGATTTCTATTATCTTGAGCCTCTCGTATAACCGCGGTGGCTGGCACGAGTTTTACCGGCTCTAAAAACCTTAACTAAGTCAAGTTTACACTTATGGCTTAATGTTTATCACTGCTGAATTCCCTTGGGGGTGTGGCTAAGCAAGGTGTCATGGGCGATCATATGTGCCTGATACCAGCTCCTTGATCTCATAAGAGGGTTAAGGGCATTCTCACGGGGGTGCGGATGCTTGCATGTGTAAGTTTGGTTATAGATAATAGTAAAGCTAGGACCAAGCCTTTGTGCTTTCGGAACTTTCTAGGGTTCATAATAACATCTTCAGTGTTATGCTTTAAGTCTTAAGCTACGATGGCCTTCTAGTATTTTACCCTAGTTGTTGTAATAAATAGATAAGATATGATATATTTTTTTAAAAACTGGTAATACATAAATACGAAACTACACATCGTTTTGTACATTTATAAGCCAATAGATAACCTTGGGACCTTATTGTTTAAACTAGATTAATTAAATTGTTAGTTACCTTAGGGCCTTAGGGGGGTTGGGGGGTTTTTTCTTTAAAAACAGAAGGGGGGGCGACCTAAGAGGATTATAGTATTTATTATGCTCTAGAAAACTCTATATGCGATTCTTAAGTAATGTAATTTCAACACTACACTAATATTACTCAATAAGGAACGAATGTTCAACCTTCTGTCATAGGGCCGCGTGCACTCTGAAATGTTCACGAAGGGAAAAAAAAAAGAGAACCAGCTGCCCCCGTGGAGAGAACGCTCGGCTTGGGGGGTAACGAGTCGAAGGTTTAACACCATTAGTCAATGTAAGCGTCGATGAAAGTGTGCGGGTTAATAAATTAATGGACCTGAAAAAGGAGGAGATGCCAGGAATAATTCACCTTTTAGGTAGCAACCCTTCAATAGGGGCTCCTGACCATCAAGAACCGTTATCCTTAAGTTATATACTGGTTGGTAGGCTCTTACTACATACAATTTTTAATTTAATGATATTTGGAGTCTTGGTATATCATTACTTATGAGTTTTTTATTAGATCTTAAATCTCTCAGCATTATTACTCTTAGTGCATTCTTAAATTTATGGTTTATGTCTACCTTAGTAATATAGTTTATTTATATGTTTAATATAATTTAATGGTTTTTATACATAAAATGTCCTAAGGAATTAATATTATGCACTGTATATATATATATGGATATTTCATATATGTACCAGAAAATATTTTAACTTAGAATATCAGCTTTGGGAGCTGGTGGCGGGAGTTAGAGTCTCCTTTTTCTGAGCAGTGGGGAGGGGTTTAACCTCCGGCCTCCGGTTTACAAAACCGGCGCTCTAATACTGAGCTACAAATGCAGTTTAATTTAAGAACTTTGTTTTCTATTCAACCGGATGCAGGTAGAGCTATTAGGAAGATTATGAAATAAATAACTGAGGCTAATTGACCAATTAAAATATAAGGGGGTTCTACAGGCATTCCTCCAATTCATGTAAGAATTATTATGTCTGCAACTAGTATTCAGAATATAAGTTGACCAAAGGGTCGGAAGGTGAGTCCTCGTTGTTTTGATGTGTGAAGAATTGGTACTAGTATTAATACTAAAATTGAGAATAGTAAGGCTAATACACCCCCTAGTTTATTTGGAATTGATCGTAGGATAGCGTAGGCGAATAGAAAATATCATTCGGGTTTAATATGAGGGGGGGTTACTAAGGGGTTTGCTGGTGTAAAGTTGTCAGGGTCCCCTAGAATGTTAGGTGTGAAGAGAGCAATTGATGTTAGGGTAATTAATAATGCGGCAAATCCTAATAGGTCTTTGTAAGAGAAGTAGGGGTGAAATGAGACTTTGTCTGCGTCAGAGTTAATCCCGGCGGGGTTATTTGATCCTGTTTCATGGAGGAAAAGTAGGTGGACCATTGATGCAGCCGCAACAATGAATGGAAGTAAGAAATGGAATGCGAAGAATCGGGTTAGGGTGGCGTTGTCTACAGAGAACCCTCCTCACACTCATTGTACTAAATCATTTCCGATGTATGGCACAGCTGATATCAGGTTAGTAATGACCGTGGCTCCTCAAAAGGATATTTGTCCTCAGGGTAGTACATATCCTACGAATGCAGTGGCTATTACAAGAAGCAGAAGAATTACTCCCACGTTTCAGGTTTCTTTATATAAGTAGGATCCGTAATAAAGACCTCGTGCAATGTGAAGGTAAATACAGATAAAAAAGAAGGATGCTCCGTTGGCATGTATATTTCGGATGAGTCAGCCGTAATTTACGTCACGACAAATGTGTGTGACCGAAGAAAAAGCGGTTGCAATATCTGAGGTGTAATGTATTGCTAGGAATAGTCCTGTAAGGATTTGGGCTATTAAGCATAGCCCTAAAAGAGACCCAAAGTTTCATCATACAGAGATGTTTGATGGTGCAGGTAGATCTACAAGAGCGTTATTTGCGATTTTAATGATTGGGTGGGTTTTTCGAATGTTGGCCATTGGGTTTTTATAGTTGAATTACAACGGTGGTTTTTCAAGCCATTAGTCCTGGTTAGAATCCTGGTAAAAACTATGACTTATTTGATATTCTTATTATTAATAGGGTTAATTTTTGGTTTAATTGCGGTGGCTTCCAACCCCTCCCCATACTTTGCTGCTTTAGGGTTAGTTGTTGTAGCTGGAATGGGGTGTGGTGTTATAGTGAGTTTTGGGGGGCCTTTCTTATCTTTAGTTTTGTTTTTAATCTACTTGGGGGGAATGTTAGTTGTTTTTGCGTATTCCGCTGCTTTAGCCGCTGAGCCCTACCCTGAGAGCTGAGGTAGTTGATCTGTTGCAGTTTACGGGGTTTTGTATTTCATAGGGGTAGTTTTATTTTTATTTTATTTCTACGGAGGGTGGTACGAGAGCTCTTGAGTGCCTGTAGATGATTTATCAGGTTTATCAGTATTTCGGGGGGATATGTCCGGAGTATCTTTAATGTATTCTTCAGGAGGTTGGGTTTTAGTTATTAGTGCTTGGGTTCTTTTGTTAACTTTATTTGTTGTACTGGAGTTAACACGAGGTCTTGCTCGCGGTACACTTCGAGTGGTTTAAATTAATAATGCTATGGTAAGGGTAAGGGTTAGAATAAATAGTATTAAATAGGTTTTAATTATACCTTTTTGGGTGTTACTTGTAGTTGTAATTAGAGGGAGGTTAAGGGTTGATGAGGCTTTGGGACCAATTTTCTCTAATCATGTTATGTCAATGGTTTGAGAGGCAATTTTTTGTCCTAATTGAAGGGATAATTCAATAGGTAATCGGTGAATAATAAGTGGGTAAAATCCTAGTGCATTAGAAAATAAATGGGGGGTTTTTTTAGGGGTAATATTTAATTGCTTAGATGTATTTAGGGCTATTTCTAAAGCTGTAATTAATCCAATCGCTGTAACAATAAGGGCGGCTATTTTAGTATAATATGGTATAGTTATAACTGGGTTCTTTATAGGTGTTATGTTTGATGTGATAATTAAGCCTGCGATAATACTCCCTCAAGCTAACCGTTTGATCGGGTTAATTAGTGGCTTGCTATTTTCATTAATTGGTGATAAGGGATTGAATCGTGGGTAGCCTATATTCACATAATAAACAATTCGTAGGCTGTAGACTGCTGTAAAGGAAGTGGCAATTAAAGTTAATAATAGGGCTCAGGCGTTTAAGTAAGAGGTGTTTATTGATTCAATAATGGCATCTTTTGAGAAAAATCCGGCCAGGAAAGGGGTTCCTGTTAAAGCTAGACTGCCTAGGGTGAGAGAGGACGAGGTGAAGGGAGTGAGATGGTGTATTCCTCCTATCTTACGGATATCTTGCTCATCGTTTAGGCTATGAATTAATGACCCCGAACATAAAAATAATATAGCTTTAAAGAAAGCGTGGGTACAGATATGAAGGAATGCTAATTGGGGTTGATTAAGACCGATCGTGACCATTATTAATCCTAGCTGACTGGATGTAGAAAATGCTACAATTTTTTTGATGTCGTTTTGTGTCAGAGCGCAGATAGCTGTAAATAAAGTGGTTAATGCTCCAAGACAAAGGCATGTTGTTAGGATAATAGGGTTATTTTCCATTAAAGGGCTTATTCGAATCAGTAAAAAAATCCCCGCAACCACTATTGTGCTTGAGTGTAGTAGGGCAGATACCGGAGTAGGACCCTCTATAGCTGAGGGTAGCCATGGGTGCAAACCAAATTGAGCTGACTTTCCTGTTGCAGCTAGGACCAGGCCTAACAGTGGAAGGGTGAGGTTTTCATTTTCAGCTAATGTAAATATTTGATTTATTTCCCAAGAATTTAAGTTTATAGCAATTCAGGCTATAAATAAAATCAATCCGATATCTCCGATTCGGTTATATACAACTGCCTGGATCGCGGCTATATTAGCGTCGGCACGTCCATACCATCACCCAATTAAAAGAAAGGATATAATACCAACTCCTTCCCAACCAATGAATAGTTGAAATATGTTATTTGAAGTTACTAGAATTATTATAGCGATTAGGAACATTAGAAGGTATTTAAAAAATCGGTTTATAACAGGGTCAGAGTGTATATATCAAGATGCAAATTCCAGGATAGATCATGTGACGTATAAAGCCACAGGGGTAAAAATCACTGAGTATAGGTCAAATTTAAAGCTAATATTAATATCAAAAGTTGATGTATTTATTCAAGATCATGTAGTAATAATAGTTTCTAACCCTTCATTAATAAATAGTATAAGGGGTAATAGGCTAATTATAAATGATATTTTAACTGAATTTTTAACCCACCCAGTCGATCAGTTATGAGGGAGTGGTTTAGTTGTTATTGTTGAAATTAAGGGTATTAGTAGGAAAGTGAAGATAATTAAAAGGCTTGAGGATATTATTAAAGAGGTGGAGTGCATAACTACTGCTTGGATTTGCACCAAGAGTTTTTGGTTCCTAAGACCAACGGATTAACTAATATCCTTCAGAAGTTTCGAATGAGCTTTGGAGTTAAACCAAAGGGGCAAAAATTAGCAGTTTATGTTGTCTTCGGACCTCCTTCGGTGGATAAAAGGATTTTAACCTTTATTTTTAGAATCACAATCTAATGTTCTTTTTAAACTATATCTACAGAAAGTTCAACCTCATAACAACCCAGGCTTCATGATTAGGAGGATAAGTGGTATGAGGTGAAGTGTTATGATTAAGTGTTCTCGGGAGTGTGAAGGTTCTATGTGAAGCAGGTGATTAGTTAATGGTCCTCGTTGGGTTGTAAGAAATAGATATAATGAATATGCTGCAGTAATAAGTGTACCAAGGCCTGTGAGAATTAAGGTTCAAGGCGATCAATTAAAAAGAGATGAAATGATTATTAACTCCCCTATTAGATTAGGTA
The DNA here is from genome assembly GCF_054856545.1 of Hippocampus guttulatus. NCBI lineage: Eukaryota > Metazoa > Chordata > Actinopteri > Syngnathiformes > Syngnathidae > Hippocampus > Hippocampus guttulatus. The sequence continues at coordinate 15,952 of NW_028233930.1, read as the reverse complement.
GAGGAGGTAAAGCTATGTTTGCCAGGCTGGCAGCGAATCATCAGGTAGCCATTAAGGGTAATACCATTTGTAGGCCTCGGGCTAATATTATTGTTCGGCTATGGGTTCGCTCATAGTTTGTGTTTGCTAAACAAAATAGTGCTGATGAGGTAAGTCCATGTGCAATTATAAGTACAAGCGCTCCAGTAAAACCTCAAGGGGTTTGAATAAGGATACCTGTTGTAACCAATCCTATATGACTAACTGAAGAGTAGGCGATTAGGGATTTTAAGTCATTTTGTCGTAGACAGATTAGTCCGGTCATAACGATTCCCCACAGGGCTAAAATTATAAAAGGGTAGCTCAGCTGTTTAGATAGTGGTTCAAGGATGTTTATTAGGCGTATTATACCATACCCCCCTAGTTTTAGCAGTACTGCAGCAAGGATTATGGAGCCCGCAATTGGTGCTTCTACGTGGGCTTTAGGTAACCATAGATGAACTCCGTAAAGGGGTATTTTTACAAGGAAAGCTAGGAGACAGCCTATTCATCATAATTTATCACTCAGGCAAGTGAGGACTAAAGGGTTAGAATACTGAAGGGTTAGTATGGATAAAGAACCTGTCTTGTTTTGAAGTATGAGAAGTGCGACAAGTAGTGGTAGAGATCCTGCTAAGGTGTAGAATAGGAAATAGGTTCCTGCATTCAACCGTTCTGTTTGATTACCTCATCGGGTGATAATTAACAAGGTTGGAATTAATGTGGCCTCAAATATAACATAAAACATAATTAATTCCGTGGCGCTAAATGCTATAATGAGGAAGATTTGTAAGGATGTAAGTAGTGTGATGTATATTCGTTGTCGGTTAACAGGGTTATTGGCTGAGTGGTTCTGGCTAGCAAGGATTATCAGTGGAAGGAGCCAGCATGTGAGAATTAATAAAGGGGTAGATAAAGGGTCAGTAGCTATTAATCCGCTTAAATTTGATCAAGCGGTGTCAGATGATCAAATAAGTCAATTGAGAGTAAATAAAGCAATGGTTAGACTATGCACTAATGTGGATGGTCATAACCATTTTTTAGGAATAAGTCATGTTGTGGGAATAAGCATAATCGTTGGAATAAGGATTTTTAACATTGTAGGATGTTTAAAGCTTGAAGACGATCTGTTCCGTGTGTGCGAGAGGTTGCTACTAGAAGAGCTAACCCAGCACTTGCCTCACATGCTGAAAAAGCAAGTATTAACATAGGGGTTGGGGAGAAATTAATTGAGTTTAATTGTAAAGTTCATAAGGATAGGGCAACATACAATGATAGTATTATTCCTTCTAAACATAAAAGAGCGGAAAGTAAGTGGTTTCGGTGAAAAGTTAATCCTATAAGTCCTAGGATGAATGTTGTTGAGAAAGCAAAGTGTACAGGTGTCATAAAACGATCGTGGATTCTAACCACGTGCTTTTGAGCCGAAATCAAGTGTTTTAATTATACTAATCGTTTATTCAGCTCATTCTAGGCCACCTTGGATCCACTCATAAATTAATCCTAGTGTAAGAAGAATAACAACTGATGATGCTCATATAAATGTGTAAGAGGGGAACTCTAATTGTATACCTCATGGAAGCGGAAGGAGAAGTGCAATCTCTAGATCAAATAAAAGAAATAAAATTGCTACTAGGAAGAATCGTAATGAAAAAGGGAGTCGGGCTGAACCTAGGGGGTCGAAACCACATTCATAGGGTGATAGTTTCTCTACATCTGGGTTTATTTGGGGTAACCAAAATGAGATGAGGGTTAGTAAAATGGAAAGGGAGGTTGATATTAGTAAAATTGTAATTAATAAGTTCATTATCTTTTCTTGGGTTTTAACCGAGACCGGGTGATTGGAAGTCACTCATACTTTTTAGTACTAAAAAGATAAGATCCTCATCAATAAATTGAGACATAAAGGAATAATCATACTACGTCGACAAAATGTCAGTATCATGCTGCAGCTTCAAATCCGAAGTGGTGTTGGGATGTGAAGTGGTATTGAATTTGTCGAATTAAACAAACTGCTAGGAATGTTGATCCAATGATTACGTGTAATCCGTGGAATCCTGTGGCTACAAAGAATGTTGATCCGTAAACACCATCAGCAATTGTGAAGGGGGGCTTCATAATATTCTATCGCTTGAAGAAATGTGAAGTAGAAGCCTAGGAGAATAGTTAAGGTGAGTGAGTGAATAGTTTGTTTTCGTTCACCTTCTATAATGCTATGGTGAGCTCAAGTTACTGTGACACCAGAGGCAAGAAGAACCGCTGTATTAAGAAGTGGTACTTCAAAAGGATCTAGGGTGGTTACTCCAGAAGGAGGCCAGCAACCGCCTAATTCTGGGGTTGGAGCTAGACTGGCGTGGTAAAAAGCTCAGAAGAATCCAAGGAAGAAGAATACTTCTGAGGTGATAAATAGGATTATCCCATATCGTAACCCCTTTTGAACTGGCGGGTGGTGGATGTCCTTGAAATGTCCCTTCTCGGATAATATCTCGCCATCATTGGATCATTGTTAGAAGTAGTAAAATTAATCCAATTGTTATTAAAACAGTTGAATTAAAATGGAATCAAATAGCTAACCCTGAAGTCATTAAAAGGGCTGCAATTGCACCTGTGAGGGGTCAGGGGCTTGGATCTACTATGTGGTATGCATGTGCTTGGTGGGCCATTAAACGTTTTCTTGTAGGTAGAGACTTAGCAAGAGTACAAAGACATAGGCTTGGATTATAGCAACGGCTACTTCTAACAATGTGAGTAAAAGTAGTAAAATTGTTGTTAATAATGCTACTGTAGGTATAAGAGGTATAAGAACAAATGCTGCTGTCGCGATAAGTTGAATAAGTAGGTGTCCTGCAGTTAAATTTGCTGTTAGTCGAACACCTAGGGCGATAGGTCGAATAAATAAGCTGATTGTTTCAATAATAATAAGTACGGGGATTAGTGGTATGGGTGTGCCTTCTGGTAATAGGTGACCTAGGGAGTGTGTGGGTTGGTTTCGTATCCCAATGATGACAGTTGCTAATCATAAAGGTACTGCTAATCCTATATTTAAGGATAATTGGGTTGTAGGGGTAAAGGTGTATGGAAGTAACCCAAGTATATTTAAGGAAATTAGGAAGATTATTAATGACGCGAAAATTAATGCTCATTTATGACCTGTGGTATTTAGAGGAAGAAGAAGTTGTTTTGTAAATAGATTAATAAACCAGTTTTGTAATGTGAGTATACGGTTATTTATCCAACGAGATGAGGGGGGTAGGGAATATAATTCAAGGTGTAATAATAGCTAAAGCCATCAATGGGATACCTAAAAACATAGGACTAATAAATTGGTCAAAGAAGCTTAATGTCATTGTCAGTTTCAAGGGGTTGTTTTTAATGTTTTAGTGCTTAAAACATTTGGTTCGTTAGGGTATTTATGTGCTATTACTTTAGGTGGAATAATAATGGTAAAGACTAATCATGTAAATAATAAAATTATTAATCAAGGTGAGGGATTTAATTGAGGCATGTCGCTAAGGGTGGTTGGGAGTCACCAATTTTTAGCTTAAAAGGCTAACGCTGAGGTCCAATTTAGCTTCTTAACGAGGCGTCTTCAAGTATAAGTGATGATCAGTTTTCAAATTGTTGTAGTGGTACCGCTTCTACCACAATAGGTATAAAGCTGTGGTTAGCACCACAAATTTCTGAACATTGTCCATAAAACACTCCTGGTCGTGATGTGATAAAAGCTGTTTGATTAAGCCGTCCTGGTACTGCGTCTATTTTTACCCCTAGAGAAGGTACTGCTCATGAGTGGAGTACATCTTCTGCAGACACTAAGACTCGAATTGGTGATTCAACCGGGATTACTATACGATGATCTGCTTCTAACAATCGAAATTGGCCTGGTGTGAGGTCTTGGGTTGGGATTATATATGAATCAAAGGCCAAGTCTTCATAATCAGTATATTCATAACTTCAGTATCATTGATGGCCGACTGCTTTAATTGTAAGGTGAGGGTCGTTTACCTCATCTATAAGATAAAGAATTCGCAGTGATGGAAGAGCGATTAGGATAAGAATAATTGCGGGGAGAACAGTTCAAATAATTTCAATTTCTTGTGAGTCTAATAAGAATTTGTTTGTTAATTTTGTAGTAACTATGGCTACAATAATATAAAGCACTAAAGTGCTAATCAGGAATACAATTATTAATGCATGATCATGAAAATGAAGTAGTTCTTCTATTACAGGTGATGCTGCGTCTTGAAAACCTAGTTGTGAGGGATAAGCCATTATTTAAGACATGTAGGGGTTTAACCAACAACTCTGCCTTGACAAGGCAGTATAATATTTTACTAATATCTTTAGTTAGTTGTGTAAAGAAAGTGGCAGAACGGTTTTGTGGGTGGCTTGAAACCATTTTATGGGGGTTCAATTCCCTCCTTTCTCGTTTAGTTGTTTGTTTGTACTTGAACAAAAGCAGGTTCCTCAAATGTGTGATATGGTGGGGGGCATCCATGAAGTCATTCAATGTTTGTTGAAGCCAATTCAACTATTAGTACTTCCCGTTTAGCAGCAAATGCTTCTCAGATAATAAATAAAAACATGATTACGGCGATTAAGGATACAAGTGATCCAATAGAAGAAACAGTGTTTCACAGTGAGTATGCGTCTGGGTAGTCAGAGTATCGTCGGGGTATACCGGCTAACCCTAGGAAGTGTTGAGGGAAGAATGTTAAGTTTACACCTGCAAATATTACACCAAAATGAATTTTAGTTCAAGAGTTGTGTAGAGTGTAGCCTGTAAATAAAGGAAATCAATGTACAAACCCTGCTATAATTGCAAATACGGCACCTATTGAAAGAACGTAGTGGAAGTGGGCAACTACATAATAAGTGTCGTGTAAGACAATGTCTAAAGAGGAGTTTGCTAATACAATTCCTGTTAACCCCCCCAACAGTAAATAAGAAGATAAAACCTAGAGCTCATAGCAGAGGAGTTTCTCATTTAATAGAGCCTCCGTGAAGTGTGGCTAATCAACTAAATACTTTTACACCTGTGGGAATGGCAATAATTATTGTTGCTGAGGTGAAGTATGCTCGGGTGTCTACATCTATTCCTACTGTGAATATGTGGTGAGCTCAGACAATAAACCCTAAAAGTCCGATTGCTATTATTGCTCAAACTATTCCTATGTAACCGAAGGGCTCTTTTTTACCAGAATAATAAGCTACAATGTGGGAGATTATACCAAAGCCTGGGAGGATAAGGATATATACTTCAGGATGCCCAAAGAATCAAAATAAGTGTTGGTAAAGGATAGGGTCTCCCCCTCCAGAGGGGTCAAAAAATGTTGTGTTTAAGTTTCGATCTGTTAGAAGTATAGTAATTCCAGCTGCTAATACAGGAAGGGATAATAAAAGTAATACTGCGGTTACTAAGACTGCTCAAACAAATAATGGTGTTTGATATTGTGAGATCGATGGAGGTTTTATGTTAATGATAGTGGTGATAAAATTAATAGCCCCTAGAATTGATGAAACACCTGCTAAATGAAGAGAAAAGATTGTTAAGTCTACAGAGGCCCCAGCATGAGCTAAGTTACCTGCTAGCGGGGGGGTAGACCGTTCAACCTGTACCCGCTCCAGCTTCTACTCCTGATGAAGCAAGCAGAAGAAGAAAAGAGGGTGGTAATAATCAAAAACTTATATTATTTATTCGAGGAAAAGCTATATCAGGCGCTCCGATTATTAACGGAATTAGTCAATTACCAAAACCCCCGATTATAATTGGTATAACTATAAAAAAAATTATTACGAAAGCATGAGCAGTTACAATAACATTATAGATTTGATCATCTCCCAGTAAAGCTCCTGGTTGACTTAGTTCTGCTCGGATTAAAAGGCTTAGTGCAGTGCCGACTATTCCGGCTCAAGCACCAAATACTAAGTATAGGGTGCCGATGTCTTTGTGATTAGTTGAGAAAAATCATCGTGTGATTGCCACAGGTAGGATGGCTGAGTAAGCGGTGGATTGTAACCCCACATACAGAGGTTTAAGCCCTCTTCATACCAAGCCTTGAGGTGTAATACATATAAGATTGCAAATCTTAAGTAGCCAATTAATTTTTGCCGGGGCTTTCCCCCCCGCCTTTCCGCCTTTTTAAGGCGGGGGGAAAAGTAGATGGATGCTCGCTGGTTGGAGTGTCTAGCTGTTAACTAGGAAATTGTAGGATCGAGGCACTACCCATCTAGTAAGGCTTTAGCTTAATTAAAGTGTCTGTTTTGCATACAGTAGATGTAGGTTAATTACCTGCAAGTCTTATCAAGGGTTAAAGGATTTTCACTTCTACTTAAGGCTTTGAAGGCCTTTGGTCTTTTATTAACCTAAACCCTTAGTTGATAATAGCTATTATACTAGGTAGGATAGGGAGAAGTATCAATGATATAATCGTTGATACAGATAGGTGGATAGTGGGCTGTTTGTTATTACATCGCCATTGGCTAGTTATAGGGGTGGTGTTGGGTGATAGGGTTAGTGTTATAGCATATGATAATCGCAGGTAAAAATAAAGGCTTAATAAAGCAGACAGCGCTGTGATTGTTGCAATTGTGTTTAATTCTTGTTTTGTTAGTTCAGATAAGATTATTCATTTGGGGCCGAATCCTGTAAGAGGTGGTAAACCCCCTAAGGATAGGAGGGCTAACGGGGCTAGCGCGGTTATTGTAGGGGATTTAGATCATGAAGTTGCTAGTGCATTAATAGAAGTTGCTTTATTTAGTTTAAATAGGTTAAAGATGGAAATTGTTATAAAAATATAGATTGCAAGAGTAATAAGTGTAAGTGATGGTGAGAATTGTAGAACAATAACCATTCAGCCAATGTGGGCAATTGATGAGTATGCTAAGATCTTTCGCAATTGTGTCTGATTTAATCCCCCTCAGCCCCCAACTATAGTAGATAGCATTGCTATAATAACCAGTACTTATCTAGGTTTATTTGTATTATTAGGGAAAAAGGAGCTAGTTTTTGTCACGTAGATATAATTAATCCGGTGGTAAGGTCTAGGCCTTGAAGTACTTCTGGTAATCATGTGTGAAGGGGTGCTATGCCAATTTTTAAGGCTAGGCCTAATATTATAATGGTTAGGGGTAATGGATGAGATAGTTCATCAATACCTCATTTTCCTGTAATCCATGCATTAGTGGAGCTAGCAAATAAGATTATTGCTGCGGCTGTAGCCTGGATGAGGAAATACTTTGTAGAAGCTTCTACAGACCGTGGGTGATGGTGTTGTGCTATTAAAGGAATAATTGCTAGTGTATTAATTTCTAGGCCTATTCATGCTAGTAATCAGTGTGAGCTTATGAATGTGATTGTAGTACCTAGGCCTAAACCTATTAGAAAGATTGATATAATGTAGGGGTTCATTAGCAAAGGGAGGGTTTTAACCTACATTTTTGGGGTATGGGCCCAAAAGCTTAATTTAGCTGACTTTACTTTAGGAAGTGGTGTAGTAGGAAGCACTAAGAGTTTTGATCTCTTAAGTGGGGTTCGAGTCCTCTCTTTCTAAGGAATTAGGGGGATTCTAACCCCCGTAATGCACTCTATCAAAGTGGTCCTTTAGTACTCAGGCATAATTCCTTATATATGTGGTGGGGATCCCTGCTAGCGAAAGAGGCGCTGATAAGTGTCAAATAATTAATGCTAATGTTAGTGGTAGGAAGTTTTTTCAGATGAGGTGTATTAATTGGTCGTATCGGAATCGTGGGTATGAGGCTCGAACTCATAAGAATACTAAGGATAGTAGGGTTGCTTTAATTATAAGATTTGCTGTTGTTAGTTCAGGTAAGGAAGGGATATGAGATGCTCCTAGAAAAAGGATAGTTGACAAGGTGTTTATAAGTAAGATGTTGGCATATTCTGCAAGGAAAAAGAGTGCAAAAGGTCCTCCTGCGTATTCAACATTAAAACCCGAAACCAGTTCTGACTCCCCCTCTGTTAAATCAAATGGTGCCCGGTTTGTTTCAGCTAGTGTGGAGATATATCATATTGCTGCTAAAGGTCAGGCGGGGATAATAAGTCATAAGCTTTCTTGTGTAACCCCAAATGATTGTAGTGTGAAATTACCAGTGAAGATGATTAATGCTAGTAAAATTAATCCTAAGCTTACTTCGTAAGAAATAGTTTGGGCTACTGCTCGTAATGCTCCAATTAATGCATATTTTGAATTTGATGCTCAACCTGACCCTAGGATAGAGTAAACTGCAAGGCTTGATAGGGCTAAGATAAGTAGTATTCCCAGATTAATATTAATTACAGGGTGAGGTATTGGTAAGGGAGCTCATAATATAAGGGCAAGTGTTAATGCTAATACTGGGGTGGCAATAAATAAAATAGGTGAAGATGTTGAGGGTTTTACTGGTTCCTTAATAAATAATTTTACTCCATCTGCAATTGGTTGAAGTAGACCAAAAGGTCCTACGATATTAGGCCCTTTTCGGTGTTGTATATATCCTAATACTTTACGTTCCAGAAGAGTTAAGAAAGCAACTGCTAGTAGTACAGGAATAATATATATTAAAGGGTTAACAATTTGCGCTATAATTATGGTGGTCATAGTTGAGGAGAGGATTTGAACCTCTATTCAAAGGGCTTAGGTCTTTTGCAATAACCGGACTCTGCCACTTCAACATGTAGTTATATTCTGGATTTATTTTGTGTTATTTTAACCTTTAATATTTTTTCAAGGGTTAAAAAGTGGGCTTGTTTTAAAACATGGGCCTATCCTTCTTGGTCCTTTCGTACTGAAGAAAGTCACACTCATAGATAGAAACTGACCTGGATTACTCCGGTCTGAACTCAGATCACGTAGGACTTTAATCGTTGAACAAACGAACCCTTAATAGCGGCTACACCATTAGGATGTCCTGATCCAACATCGAGGTCGTAAACCCTCTTGTCGATAGGGACTCTCAAAGAGGATTGCGCTGTTATCCCTGGGGTAACTAGGTTCATTAATCGGCTGTTGCCGGATCAATTGGTCAAATATTTTGGTACTTAGAAATGACATTCTTGGGTATAAGGTTTTCATCTCAATCCTCACGGAGGTTTTGTTTTACTCCGCGGTCGCCCCAACTAAAGATTTAAGATGAGGTCATCGTTTTAATTACCTTTTATGTGGTATTAATTTTTTAATAAATTCATCTATCATCTAAAGCTCCACAGGGTCTTCTCGTCTTATGGGTTAATCCCCGCTTCTGCACGGGGAGATCAATTTCATTAACTGGAGTAAGGAGACAGTTTAGCCCTCGTTATGCCATTCATACAGGTCTTTATTTAAAAGACAAGTGATTGCGCTACCTTTGCACGGGTCAAAATACCGCGGCCGTTAAACTTATGGTCACAGGGCAGGCGGGACCTCTTATTCATTATGTTATGCAAGAGGCGGTGTTTTTGGTAAACAGGCGAGGCTATTATCATATTTGCCGAGTTCCTTCTCACTCTTTTAGTTTATCCTAGATAGCAATCCAGTGTGGGGTTGATGATTTTTTATTGTTGTTTTTTCTTGTTCTTTATTTATTACAACATTTCCCTCTTGAAATTGGGGTCATTAAATCTCGGTGTTAGTTCGATCCGAGGCACACTTTTGCTAAAGGAGAGAATCTTAACTTCTCTTATTACTCATATTAACATTATCACTTTCATGTGTTATGAAAAGGCCTGATGAATTTAGGGGTTTAAGAATGTTTATCTGAATTAAAAGTTTTACTAGTGCTTGAGCTTTAACGCTTTCTATATCGATGGCTGCTTTCAGGCCCACTAAGGCATTTGTGTACTTTGGTGTTTTTGATCTTTAACCTCCATTGTAAGGTTGTGTCCTATGTCAAAAGAGCTGTACCCCTTTTGACTAACTCTATATTATTATTAACTAAATCTGTTTGTTTAAATTTTAGGTGAATTAAGGGTTTAATATAGGCTGAACTTTTATTCATTTTTCAGGCAACCAGCTATAACTAAGCTCGTTTGGTTTATCACCTCTACTCGGAGCTCATTCCAACCTTTTGCCACAGGTACGGATTAGTCCATTATGTCTTGACTGTCTCGGAGTAGCTCGCTTAGTTTCGGGGTATCAAACTAAAGATCTCTTTGCTTGGGATGTACTTGTTAAACCATTATGCAAAAGGTACAAGATTTAATCTTTGCTGCTCTTTACTTAAGTTATTTTTTTAATTTCTTTTTCAGCTTTCCCTTGCGGGTACTAGTTTTGTAGCTTCATTATTCCTTTTCAGTCTCCCTTACTTGGGCTATAAAATGTTTTAATATTACTTTTTAGGGTATTAGGGGGTTATCTTTAGTTTTTATTTGAATTTAGTGTGTGAGCTAGCATATGGGTATCAGAGCAGTTCTATTTGCAAGAACAACTTCTCGGTGTAAGTGAGATGCTTTAACTATTTCAGCTATGCTTTGGTATTCCAAGCACACCTTCCGGTACACTTACCATGTTACGACTTGCCTCCCCTTGTATTTCATTTAGGTTTTAATTAATCGTAGTTATGTTATTGGGGAGAGTGACGGGCGGGTGTGTGCGCGCTTTAGAGCCAGTTTCAGGTGAACACTCTATTTCCTCCTTACTGCTAAATCCTCCTTTAGGTTTATATTTCAATATACCATCCGTATTCATTAATAAATGAGTGTAGCCCATTTCTTCCCCTATTATAAACTACACCTCGACCTGACGTTTTGGGTTAACACTAGTTTTGCTCACTGTTGTTCTTTCACAAGGTAAGCTGACGACGGCGGTATATAAATTGATTAAGCAAAATAGGGTGAGGTTTAACGGGGGTTATCAGTTATAGAACAGGCTCCTCTAGGTGGGTGTAAAGCACCGCCAAGTCCTTTGGGTTTTAAGCTAAAGCTCGTAGTACCCGGGCGAGTATAATGTAATTAAAATACTTTCGTTTAAGACTATGCATAGTGGGGTATCTAATCCCAGTTTGTTTCATAGCTTTCGTGGGTTCAGTTTTGTAAAGTCACTTTCGTAAATGAGTCTCATACCTTCGGATGCGTATGACAGCCTGGAAGATGTTTAACTTTAGTCTTTTAATACTTAACCACTCTTTACGCCGATTTCTATTATCTTGAGCCTCTCGTATAACCGCGGTGGCTGGCACGAGTTTTACCGGCTCTAAAAACCTTAACTAAGTCAAGTTTACACTTATGGCTTAATGTTTATCACTGCTGAATTCCCTTGGGGGTGTGGCTAAGCAAGGTGTCATGGGCGATCATATGTGCCTGATACCAGCTCCTTGATCTCATAAGAGGGTTAAGGGCATTCTCACGGGGGTGCGGATGCTTGCATGTGTAAGTTTGGTTATAGATAATAGTAAAGCTAGGACCAAGCCTTTGTGCTTTCGGAACTTTCTAGGGTTCATAATAACATCTTCAGTGTTATGCTTTAAGTCTTAAGCTACGATGGCCTTCTAGTATTTTACCCTAGTTGTTGTAATAAATAGATAAGATATGATATATTTTTTTTAAAAACTGGTAATACATAAATACGAAACTACACATCGTTTTGTACATTTATAAGCCAATAGATAACCTTGGGACCTTATTGTTTAAACTAGATTAATTAAATTGTTAGTTACCTTAGGGCCTTAGGGGGGTTGGGGGGTTTTTTCTTTAAAAACAGAAGGGGGGGGCGACCTAAGAGGATTATAGTATTTATTATGCTCTAGAAAACTCTATATGCGATTCTTAAGTAATGTAATTTCAACACTACACTAATATTACTCAATAAGGAACGAATGTTCAACCTTCTGTCATAGGGCCGCGTGCACTCTGAAATGTTCACGAAGGGAAAAAAAAAAGAGAACCAGCTGCCCCCGTGGAGAGAACGCTCGGCTTTGGGGGGTAACGAGTCGAAGGTTTAACACCATTAGTCAATGTAAGCGTCGATGAAAGTGTGCGGGTTAATAAATTAATGGACCTGAAAAAGGAGGAGATGCCAGGAATAATTCACCTTTTAGGTAGCAACCCTTCAATAGGGGCTCCTGACCATCAAGAACCGTTATCCTTAAGTTATATACTGGTTGGTAGGCTCTTACTACATACAATTTTTAATTTAATGATATTTGGAGTCTTGGTATATCATTACTTATGAGTTTTTTATTAGATCTTAAATCTCTCAGCATTATTACTCTTAGTGCATTCTTAAATTTATGGTTTATGTCTACCTTAGTAATATAGTTTATTTATATGTTTAATATAATTTAATGGTTTTTATACATAAAATGTCCTAAGGAATTAATATTATGCACTGTATATATATATATGGATATTTCATATATGTACCAGAAAATATTTTAACTTAGAATATCAGCTTTGGGAGCTGGTGGCGGGAGTTAGAGTCTCCTTTTTCTGAGCAGTGGGGAGGGGTTTAACCTCCGGCCTCCGGTTTACAAAACCGGCGCTCTAATACTGAGCTACAAATGCAGTTTAATTTAAGAACTTTGTTTTCTATTCAACCGGATGCAGGTAGAGCTATTAGGAAGATTATGAAATAAATAACTGAGGCTAATTGACCAATTAAAATATAAGGGGGTTCTACAGGCATTCCTCCAATTCATGTAAGAATTATTATGTCTGCAACTAGTATTCAGAATATAAGTTGACCAAAGGGTCGGAAGGTGAGTCCTCGTTGTTTTGATGTGTGAAGAATTGGTACTAGTATTAATACTAAAATTGAGAATAGTAAGGCTAATACACCCCCTAGTTTATTTGGAATTGATCGTAGGATAGCGTAGGCGAATAGAAAATATCATTCGGGTTTAATATGAGGGGGGGTTACTAAGGGGTTTGCTGGTGTAAAGTTGTCAGGGTCCCCTAGAATGTTAGGTGTGAAGAGAGCAATTGATGTTAGGGTAATTAATAATGCGGCAAATCCTAATAGGTCTTTGTAAGAGAAGTAGGGGTGAAATGAGACTTTGTCTGCGTCAGAGTTAATCCCGGCGGGGTTATTTGATCCTGTTTCATGGAGGAAAAGTAGGTGGACCATTGATGCAGCCGCAACAATGAATGGAAGTAAGAAATGGAATGCGAAGAATCGGGTTAGGGTGGCGTTGTCTACAGAGAACCCTCCTCACACTCATTGTACTAAATCATTTCCGATGTATGGCACAGCTGATATCAGGTTAGTAATGACCGTGGCTCCTCAAAAGGATATTTGTCCTCAGGGTAGTACATATCCTACGAATGCAGTGGCTATTACAAGAAGCAGAAGAATTACTCCCACGTTTCAGGTTTCTTTATATAAGTAGGATCCGTAATAAAGACCTCGTGCAATGTGAAGGTAAATACAGATAAAAAAGAAGGATGCTCCGTTGGCATGTATATTTCGGATGAGTCAGCCGTAATTTACGTCACGACAAATGTGTGTGACCGAAGAAAAAGCGGTTGCAATATCTGAGGTGTAATGTATTGCTAGGAATAGTCCTGTAAGGATTTGGGCTATTAAGCATAGCCCTAAAAGAGACCCAAAGTTTCATCATACAGAGATGTTTGATGGTGCAGGTAGATCTACAAGAGCGTTATTTGCGATTTTAATGATTGGGTGGGTTTTTCGAATGTTGGCCATTGGGTTTTTATAGTTGAATTACAACGGTGGTTTTTCAAGCCATTAGTCCTGGTTAGAATCCTGGTAAAAACTATGACTTATTTGATATTCTTATTATTAATAGGGTTAATTTTTGGTTTAATTGCGGTGGCTTCCAACCCCTCCCCATACTTTGCTGCTTTAGGGGTTAGTTGTTGTAGCTGGAATGGGGTGTGGTGTTATAGTGAGTTTTGGGGGGCCTTTCTTATCTTTAGTTTTGTTTTTAATCTACTTGGGGGGAATGTTAGTTGTTTTTGCGTATTCCGCTGCTTTAGCCGCTGAGCCCTACCCTGAGAGCTGAGGTAGTTGATCTGTTGCAGTTTACGGGGTTTTGTATTTCATAGGGGTAGTTTTATTTTTATTTTATTTCTACGGAGGGTGGTACGAGAGCTCTTGAGTGCCTGTAGATGATTTATCAGGTTTATCAGTATTTCGGGGGGATATGTCCGGAGTATCTTTAATGTATTCTTCAGGAGGTTGGGTTTTAGTTATTAGTGCTTGGGTTCTTTTGTTAACTTTATTTGTTGTACTGGAGTTAACACGAGGTCTTGCTCGCGGTACACTTCGAGTGGTTTAAATTAATAATGCTATGGTAAGGGTAAGGGTTAGAATAAATAGTATTAAATAGGTTTTAATTATACCTTTTTGGGTGTTACTTGTAGTTGTAATTAGAGGGAGGTTAAGGGTTGATGAGGCTTTGGGACCAATTTTCTCTAATCATGTTATGTCAATGGTTTGAGAGGCAATTTTTTGTCCTAATTGAAGGGATAATTCAATAGGTAATCGGTGAATAATAAGTGGGTAAAATCCTAGTGCATTAGAAAATAAATGGGGGGTTTTTTTAGGGGTAATATTTAATTGCTTAGATGTATTTAGGGCTATTTCTAAAGCTGTAATTAATCCAATCGCTGTAACAATAAGGGCGGCTATTTTAGTATAATATGGTATAGTTATAACTGGGTTCTTTATAGGTGTTATGTTTGATGTGATAATTAAGCCTGCGATAATACTCCCTCAAGCTAACCGTTTGATCGGGTTAATTAGTGGCTTGCTATTTTCATTAATTGGTGATAAGGGATTGAATCGTGGGTAGCCTATATTCACATAATAAACAATTCGTAGGCTGTAGACTGCTGTAAAGGAAGTGGCAATTAAAGTTAATAATAGGGCTCAGGCGTTTAAGTAAGAGGTGTTTATTGATTCAATAATGGCATCTTTTGAGAAAAATCCGGCCAGGAAAGGGGTTCCTGTTAAAGCTAGACTGCCTAGGGGTGAGAGAGGACGAGGTGAAGGGAGTGAGATGGTGTATTCCTCCTATCTTACGGATATCTTGCTCATCGTTTAGGCTATGAATTAATGACCCCGAACATAAAAATAATATAGCTTTAAAGAAAGCGTGGGTACAGATATGAAGGAATGCTAATTGGGGTTGATTAAGACCGATCGTGACCATTATTAATCCTAGCTGACTGGATGTAGAAAATGCTACAATTTTTTTTGATGTCGTTTTGTGTCAGAGCGCAGATAGCTGTAAATAAAGTGGTTAATGCTCCAAGACAAAGGCATGTTGTTAGGATAATAGGGTTATTTTCCATTAAAGGGCTTATTCGAATCAGTAAAAAAATCCCCGCAACCACTATTGTGCTTGAGTGTAGTAGGGCAGATACCGGAGTAGGACCCTCTATAGCTGAGGGTAGCCATGGGTGCAAACCAAATTGAGCTGACTTTCCTGTTGCAGCTAGGACCAGGCCTAACAGTGGAAGGGTGAGGTTTTCATTTTCAGCTAATGTAAATATTTGATTTATTTCCCAAGAATTTAAGTTTATAGCAATTCAGGCTATAAATAAAATCAATCCGATATCTCCGATTCGGTTATATACAACTGCCTGGATCGCGGCTATATTAGCGTCGGCACGTCCATACCATCACCCAATTAAAAGAAAGGATATAATACCAACTCCTTCCCAACCAATGAATAGTTGAAATATGTTATTTGAAGTTACTAGAATTATTATAGCGATTAGGAACATTAGAAGGTATTTAAAAAATCGGTTTATAACAGGGTCAGAGTGTATATATCAAGATGCAAATTCCAGGATAGATCATGTGACGTATAAAGCCACAGGGGTAAAAATCACTGAGTATAGGTCAAATTTAAAGCTAATATTAATATCAAAAGTTGATGTATTTATTCAAGATCATGTAGTAATAATAGTTTCTAACCCTTCATTAATAAATAGTATAAGGGGTAATAGGCTAATTATAAATGATATTTTAACTGAATTTTTTAACCCACC
>NW_028233929.1:30000-38609 GCF_054856545.1 Hippocampus guttulatus | reverse complement strand
GTACCAGGGGCGAAGCTGGCTGGGGGTACCAGGGGTAAGGCTGAGGGTACCAGGGGTGCCGCTGGGGGTACCAGGGGTAAGGCTGAGGGTACCAGGGGTGCCGCTGAGGGTACCAGGGGTGCCGCTGGGGGTACCAGGGGTGCCGCTGAGGGTACCAGGGGTGCCGCTGAGGGTACCAGGGGTAGGGCTGGAGGTACCAGGGGTGCCGCTGGGGGTACCAGGGGTAAGGCTGAGGGTACCAGGGGTGCCGCTGGGGGTACCAGGGGTAAGGCTGAGGGTACCAGGGGTGCCGCTGGGGGTACCAGGGGTGCCGCTGAGGGTACCAGGGGTAGGGCTGGAGGTACCAGGGGTGCCGCTGAGGGTACCAGGGGTAAAGAGCGGGCCGGCCCGGCGGGCGAGTGTGGCCGGGAAAGAGGCCTCTCGGTCGGATTGGGAGTTTGAAAAAAATCCCCCATTCATTTCCAATGGCGGAGGTACCAGGGGCAAGGCTGGGGGTACCAGGGGTAAAGAGCGGGCCGGCCCGGCGGGCGAGTGTGGCCGGAAAAGGGGCCTCTTGGTCGGATTGGGAGTTTGAAAAAATTCCCCCATTCATTTTCAATGGCGGGGGTACCAGGGGTAGAGCTGGGGGTACCAGGGGTAAAGAGCGGGCCGGCCCGGCGTGCGAGTTTGGCCGGAAAAGGGGCCTCTTGGTCGTATTGGGAGTTTGAAAAAATTCCCCCATTCATTTTCAATGGCGGAGGTACCAGGGGCAAGGCTGGGGGTACCAGGGGCGAAGCTGGCTGGGGGTACCAGGGGTAAGGCTGAGGGTACCAGGGGTGCAGCTGAGGGTACCAGGGGTAAGGTTGAGGGTACCAGGGGTGTTGCTGGGGGTACCAGGGGTCACCATTCATTTTCAATGGGGGAGGTACCAGGGGCAAGGCTGGGGGTACCAGGGGTGTTGCTGGGGGTACCAGGGGTAAAGAGCGGGCCGGCCCGGCGGGCGAGTGTGGCCGGAAAAGGGGCCTCTTGCTCGGATTGGGAGTTTGAAAAAATTCCCCCATTCATTTTCAATGGCAGATGTACCAGGGGTCGGTGTCCGCCAGACGGCGGTGTGGTAGGCAAAAGGCGGGCCGGCTCGGCGAGCGTGCGTGCCCGGGAAAAAGGCCTCTTGGCCGGCGTGAGAGTTTAATAATAGCGGGCCGGCTCATCGAGCGTGCGTGCCCGGGAAAAGGGCCTCTTGGCCGGCGTGAGAGTTTAATAATAGCGGGCCGGCCCGGCGAGCGTGCGTGCCCGGGAAAAAGGCCTCTTGGCCGGCGTGAGAGTTTAATAATAGCGGGCCGGCCCGGCGAGCGTGCGTGCCCGGGAAAAAGGCCTCCTTGCAGGCGTGAGAGTTTAATAATAGCGGGCCGGCCCGGCGAGCGTGCGTGCCCGGGAAAAAGGCCTCCTTGCAGGCGTGAGAGTTTAATAATAGCGGGCCGGCTCGGCGAGCGTGCGTGCACGGGAAAAAGGCCTCTTGGCCGGCGTGAGAGTTTAATAATAGCGGGCCGGCCCGGCGAGCGTGCGTGCCCGGGAAAAAGGCCTCCTTGCAGGCGTGAGAGTTTAATAATAGCGGGCCGGCTCATCGAGCGTGCGTGCCCGGGAAAAGGGCCTCCTTGCAGGCGTGAGAGTTTAATAATAGCGGGCCGGCTCTGCGAGCGTGCGTGCCCGGGAAAAGGGCCTCTTGGCCGGCCTGAGCGTTTAATAATAGCGGGCCGGCTCATCGAGCGTGCGTGCCCGGGAAAAGGGCCTCTTGGCCGGCCTGAGCGTTTAATAATAGCGGGCCGGCCCCGCGAGCGTGCGTGCCCGGGAAAAAGGCCTCCTTGCAGGCGTGAGAGTTTAATAATAGCGGGCCGGCTCATCGAGCGTGCGTGCCCGGGAAAAGGGCCTCCTTGCAGGCGTGAGAGTTTAATAATAGCGGGCCGGCTCTGCGAGCGTGCGTGCCCGGGAAAAGGGCCTCTTGGCCGGCCTGAGCGTTTAATAATAGCGGGCCGGCTCATCGAGCGTGCGTGCCCGGGAAAAGGGCCTCTTGGCCGGCCTGAGCGTTTAATAATAGCGGGCCGGCCCCGCGAGCGTGCGTGCCCGGGAAAAAGGCCTCCTTGCAGGCGTGAGAGTTTAATAATAGCGGGCCGGCTCATCGAGCGTGCGTGCCCGGGAAAAGGGCCTCCTTGCAGGCGTGAGAGTTTAATAATAGCGGGCCGGCTCGGCGAGCGTGCGTGCCCGGGAAAAGGGCCTCTTGGCCGGCGTGAGAGTTTAATAATAGCGGGCCGGCCCCGCGAGCGTGCGTGCCCGGGAAAAAGGCCTCCTTGCAGGGGTGAGAGTTTAATAATAGCGGGCCGGCCCGGCGAGCGTGCGTGCCCGGGAAAAAGGCCTCCTTGCAGGCGTGAGCGTTTAATAATAGCGGACCGGCTCTGCGAGCGTGCGTGCCCGGGAAAAGGGCCTCTTGGCCGGCCTGAGCGTTTAATAATAGCGGGCCGGCCCGGCGAGCGTGCGTGCCCGGGAAAAAGGCCTCTTGGCCGGCTTGGGGGATTGAAAAAAAATCCCCCATTCATTTTCAACGGGAGGGGTCGGCGGTACCGCTTGGTGTCCGCCAGACGGCGGTGTGGTAGGCAAATGGCGGGCCTGCACGGCGAGCGTGCGTGCCCGGGAAAAAGGCCTCCTTGCAGGCGTGAGAGTTTAATAATAGCGGGCCGGCCCGGAGAGCGTGCGTGCCCGGGAAAAAGGCCTCTTGGCCGGCGTGAGAGTTTAATAATAGCGGGCCGGCCCGGCGAGCGTGCGTGCCCGGGAAAAAGGCCTCCTTGCAGGCGTGAGTGTTTAATAATAGCGGGCCGGCTCATCGAGCGTGCGTGCCCGGGAAAAGGGCCTCTTGGCCGGCGTGAGAGTTTAATAATAGCGGGCCGGCTCATCGAGCGTGCGTGCCCGGGAAAAAGGCCTCTTGGCCGGCTTGGGGGATTGTAAAAAAAAATCCCCCATTCATTTTCAACGGGAGGGGTCGGCGGTACCGCGTGGTGTCCGCCAGACGGCGGTGTGGTAGGCAAATGGCGGGCCTGCACGGCGAGCGTGCGTGCCCGGGAAAAATGCCTCCTGGCCGGCGTGAGAGTTTAATAATAGCGGGCCGGCTCATCGAGCGTGCGTGCCCGGGAAAAAGGCCTCCTTGCAGGCGTGAGAGTTTAATAATAGCGGGCCGGCTCGGCGAGCGTGCGTGCCCGGGAAAAAGGCCTCCTTGCAGGCGTAAGAGTTTAATAATAGCGGGCCGGCTCATCGAGCGTGCGTGCCCGGGAAAAAGGCCTCTTGGCCGGCTTGGGGGATTGAAAAAAAATCCCCCATTCATTTTCAACGGGAGGGGTCGGCGGTACCGCTTGGTGTCCGCCAGACGGCGGTGTGGTAGGCAAATGGCGGGCCTGCACGGCGAGCGTGCGTGCCCGGGAAAAATGCCTCCTGGCCGGCGTGAGAGTTTAATAATAGCGGGCCGGCTCGGCGAGCGTGCGTGCCCGGGAAAAAGGCCTCTTGGCCGGCGTGAGAGTTTAATAATAGCGGGCCGGCTCGGCGAGCGTGCGTGCCCGGGAAAAGGGCCTCTTGGCCGGCGTGAGAGTTTAATAATAGCGGGCCGGCTCATCGAGCGTGCGTGCCCGGGAAAAGGGCCTCTTGGCCGGCGTGAGAGTTTAATAATAGCGGGCCGGCTCAGCGAGCGTGCGTGCCCGGGAAAAGGGCCTCTTGGCCGGCGTGAGAGTTTAATAATAGCGGGCCTGAGAGTTTAATAATAGCGGGCCGGCTCGGCGAGCGTGCGTGCCCGGGAAAAGGGCCTCTTGGCCGGCGTGAGAGTTTAATAATAGCGGGCCGGCTCATCGAGCGTGCGTGCCCGGGAAAAGGGCCTCTTGGCCGGCGTGAGAGTTTAATAATAGCGGGCCGGCCCGGCGAGCGTGCGTGCCCGGGAAAAAGGCCTCCTTGCAGGCGTGAGAGTTTAATAATAGCGGGCCGGCCCGGCGAGCGTGCGTGCCCGGGAAAAAGGCCTCCTTGCAGGCGTGAGAGTTTAATAATAGCGGGCCGGCTCCGCGAGCGTGCGTGGCCGGGAAAAAGGCCTCTTGGCCGGCGTGAGAGTTTAATAATAGCGGGCCGGCTCGGCGAGCGTGCGTGCCCGGGAAAAGGGCCTCTTGGCCGGCGTGAGAGTTTAATAATAGCGGGCCGGCTCATCGAGCGTGCGTGCCCGGGAAAAAGGCCTCTTGGCCGGCGTGAGAGTTTAATAATAGCGGGCCGGCCCGGCGAGCGTGCGTGCCCGGGAAAAAGGCCTCCTTGCAGGCGTGAGAGTTTAATAATAGCGGGCCGGCCCGGCGAGCGTGCGTGCCCGGGAAAAAGGCCTCCTTGCAGGCGTGAGAGTTTAATAATAGCGGGCCGGCCCGGCGAGCGTGCGTGCCCGGGAAAAAGGCCTCCTTGCAGGCGTGAGAGTTTAATAATAGCGGGCCGGCTCCGCGAGCGTGCGTGCCCGGGAAAAAGGCCTCCTTGCAGGCGTGAGAGTTCAATAATAGCGGGCCGGCCCGGCGAGCGTGCGTGCCCGGGAAAAAGGCCTCCTTGCAGGCGTGAGAGTTTAATAATAGCGGGCCGGCCCGGCGAGCGTGCGTGCCCGGGAAAAAGGCCTCTTGGCCGGCGTGAGAGTTTAATAATAGCGGGCCGGCCCCGCGAGCGTGCGTGCCCGGGAAAAAGGCCTCCTTGCAGGGGTGAGAGTTTAATAATAGCGGGCCGGCCCGGCGAGCGTGCGTGCCCGGGAAAAAGGCCTCTTGGCCGGCGTGGGAGATTGAAAAAATTCCCCCATTCATTTTCAATGGCGGGGGTACCAGGGGTAGAGCTGGGGGTACCAGGGGTAAAGAGCGGGCCGGCCCGGCGTGCGAGTTTGGCCGGAAAAGAGGCCTCTTGGTCGGATTGGGAGATTGAAAAAATTCCCCCATTCATTTTCAATGGCGGGGGTACCAGGGGTAGAGCTGGGGGTACCAGGGGTAAAGAGCGGGCCGGCCCGGCGTGCGAGTTTGGCCGGAAAAGAGGCCTCTTGGTCGGATTGGGAGATTGAAAAAATTCCCCCATTCATTTTCAATGGCGGGGGTACCAGGGGTAGAGCTGGGGGTACCAGGGGTAAAGAGCGGGCCGGCCCGGCGTGCGAGTGTGGCCGGGAAAGAGCCCTCCTGGCCGGCCTGGGAGATTGAAAAAAATTCCCCCATTCATTTTCAATGGCGGGGGTACCAGGGGTAAAGAGCGGGCCGGCCCAGCGTGCGAGTTTGGCCGGGAAAGGGGCCTCCTGGCCGGCCTGGGGGATTAAAAAAATTCCCCCATTCATTTTCAATGGCGGGGGTACCAGGGGTAGCAGTACCGATTTTGGTCGTTAGGGGCGCTGTAGTAGGTAAACCAGATATGCGGAGTTAGGGGGTCAAGAAGGCTAAAAGGCTTAGAAAGTGACCGTTCACCAAAATACTTTCCGAAACGTATATAGGGGGGCATGTGTCGGACGAGTCACCATGCTTTCTCGATGCTGGAGGTACCAGGGGCACAAAGTTGGCCGGGAAAGATGCCTCTTAGGCGGATTGAAAGCATGAGAAAATGCCCCCCATTCATTTTCAATGGCGGAGAGCGGGCCGGCCCCGCAGCCGAGTGTGGCCGGCGGAGAGGCGTCTCGGTCGGATGAATGAAGCGTGGAGCCGGCCTCTGACGGCGGAGCTCCGCACTTTCGAATATTTTCTATCTCCCCCTCCGGGCGGTCGACGGCAGTTGGGAAGGCCGCCCGAGAGGCGCCCGGGGCGGATACCTCGGGCGAAAAGCCGGCCTCTGACGGCGGAGCTCCGCACTTTCGAATATTTTCTATTTCCCCCTCCGGGCGGTCGACGGCAGTTGGGAAGGCCGCCCGAGAGGCGCCCGGGGCGGATACCTCGGGCGAAAAGCCGGCCTCTGACGGCGGAGCTCCGCACTTTCGAATATTTTCTATCTCCCCCTCCGGGCGGTCGACGGCAGTTGGGAAGGCCGCCCGAGAGGCGCCCGGGGCGGATACCTCGGGCGAAAAGCCGGCCTCTGACGGCGGAGCTCCGCACTTTCGAATATTTTCTATTTCCCCCTCCGGGCGGTCGACGGCAGTTGGGAAGGCCGCCCGAGAGGCGCCCGGGGCGGATACCTCGGGCGAAAAGCCGGCCTCTGACGGCGGAGCTCCGCACTTTCGAATATTTTCTATCTCCCCCTCCGGGCGGTCGACGGCAGTTGGGAAGGCCGCCCGAGAGGCGCCCGGGGCGGATACCTCGGGCGAAAAGCCGGCCTCTGACGGCGGAGCTCCGCACTTTCGAATATTTTCTATTTCCCCCTCCGGGCGGCCGACGGCAGTTGGGAAGGCCGCCCGAGAGGCGCCCGGGGCGGATACCTCGGGCGAAAAGCCGGCCTCTGACGGCGGAGCTCCGCACTTTCGAATATTTTCTATTTCCCCCTCCGGGCGGCCGACGGCAGTTGGGAAGGCCGCCCGAGAGGCGCCCGGGGCGGATACCTCGGGCGAAAAGCCGGCCTCTGACGGCGGAGCTCCGCACTTTCGAATATTTTCTATTTCCCCCTCCGGGCGGCCGACGGCAGTTGGGAAGGCCGCCCGAGAGGCGCCCGGGGCGGATACCTCGGGCGAAAAGCCGGCCTCTGACGGCGGAGCTCCGCACTTTCGAATATTTTCTATTTCCCCCTCCGGGCGGCCGACGGCAGTTGGGAAGGCCGCCCGAGAGGCGCCCGGGGCGGATACCTCGGGCGAAAACCCGGCCTCTGACGGCGGAGCTCCGCACTTTCGAATATTTTCTATTTCCCCCTCCGGGCGGCCGACGGCAGTTGGGAAGGCCGCCCGAGAGGCGCCCCGGGGCGGATACCTCGGGCGAAAAGCCGGCCTCTGACGGCGGAGCTCCGCACTTTCGAATATTTTCTATTTCCCCCTCCGGGCGGCCGACGGCAGTTGGGAAGGTCGCCCGAGAGGCGCCCCGGGGCGGATACCCCGGGCGAAAAGCCGGCCTCTGACGGCGGAGCTCCGCACTTTCGAATATTTTCTATTTCCCCCTCCGGGCGGCTGACGGCAGGTGGGAAGGCCGCCCATTCATTTTCAATGGCGGAGGTACCAGGGGTGCCGCTGAGGGTACCAGGGGTGCCGCTGAGGGTACCAGGGGTGCAGCTGAGGGTACCAGGGGTGCCGCTGAGGGTACCAGGGGTGCCGCTGAGGGTACCAGGGGTACGGCTGAGGGTACCAGGGGTGCCGCTGAGGGTACCAGGGGTGCCGCTGAGGGTACCAGGGGTGCCGCTGAGGGTACCAGGGGTGCCGCTGAGGGTACCAGGGGTTCGGCTGAGGGTACCAGGGGTACGGCTGAGGGTACCAGGGGTGCCGCTGAGGGTACCAGGGGTGCCGCTGAGGGTACCAGGGGTGCGGCTGAGGGTACCAGGGGTAAGGCTGAGGGTACCAGGGGTGCCGCTGAGGGTACCAGGGGTGCGGCTGAGGGTACCAGGGGTAAGGCTGAGGGTACCAGGGGTAAGGCTGAGGGTACCAGGGGTAAGGCTGAGGGTACCAGGGGTACGGCTGGAGGTACCAGGGGTAAGGCTGGAGGTACCAGGGGTAAGGCTGGAGGTACCAGGGGTAAGGCTGGAGGTACCAGGGGTTAGGCTGGAGGTACCAGGGGTAAGGCTGGGGGTACCAGGGGTAAGGCTGAGGGTACCAGGGGCGAAGCTGGCTGGGGGTACCAGGGGTTGGGCTGAGGGTACCAGGGGTTGGGCTGAGGGTACCAGGGGTAAGGCTGAGGGTACCAGGGGCGAAGCTGGCTGGGGGTACCAGGGGTGTTGCTGAGGGTACCAGGGGTGCCGCTGAGGGTACCAGGGGTTAGGCTGGGGGTACCAGGGGTTGAGCTGAGGGTACCAGGGGTAAGGCTGAGGGTACCAGGGGTGTTGCTGGGGGTACCAGGGGTCGCCATTCATTTTCAATGGGGGAGGTACCAGGGGTAGGGCTGGGGGTACCAGGGGTAAAGAGCGGACCGGCTCGCCGGCCGAGCGTGGCCGAAAAAGAGGCCTCCTGGCCGGATTGAGAAATTAAAAAAATTCCCCCATTCATTTTCAATGGCGGGGGTACCAGGGGTATGCAGTACCGATTTTGGTCGTTAGGGGCGCTGTAGTAGGTAAACCAGATATGGGGAGTTAGGGGGTCAAGAAGGCTAAAAGGCTTAGAAAGTGAGCGTTCACCAAAATACTTTCCGAAACGTATATAGGTGAGCATGTTTTGAATGGGTGACCTCCAGGGCGACACAGGGGAGGCCCCTAAGAGTATAATCAGACCATCGTGAGGGTGTTTCCAGCCACCCAAAAGCACTGGAACGGCCTCTGACGGCGGAGCTCCGCACTATCGAATATTTTCTATTTCCCCCTCCAGGCGGTCGACGGCAGTTGGGAAGGCCGCCCGAGAGGCGCCCGGGGCGGATACCCCGTGCGAAAACCCGGCCTCTGACGGCGGAGCTCCGCACTTTCGAATATTTTCTGTTTCCCCCTCCGGGCGGTCGACGGCAGTTGGGAAGGCCGCCCGAGAGGCGCCCGGGGCGGATACCCCGTGCGAAAACCCGGCC
>NW_028233929.1:7500-17500 GCF_054856545.1 Hippocampus guttulatus | reverse complement strand
GCAAGGCTGGGGGTACCAGGGGTAAAGAGCGGGCCGGCCCGGCGGGCGAGTGTGGCCGGAAAAGGGGCCTCTTGGTCGGATTGGGAGTTTGAAAAAATTCCCCCATTCATTTTCAATGGCGGGGGTACCAGGGGTAGAGCTGGGGGTACCAGGGGTAAAGAGCGGGCCGGCCCGGCGTGCGAGTTTGGCCGGAAAAGGGGCCTCTTGGTCGTATTGGGAGTTTGAAAAAATTCCCCCATTCATTTTCAATGGCGGAGGTACCAGGGGCAAGGCTGGGGGTACCAGGGGCGAAGCTGGCTGGGGGTACCAGGGGTAAGGCTGAGGGTACCAGGGGTGCAGCTGAGGGTACCAGGGGTAAGGTTGAGGGTACCAGGGGTGTTGCTGGGGGTACCAGGGGTCACCATTCATTTTCAATGGGGGAGGTACCAGGGGCAAGGCTGGGGGTACCAGGGGTGTTGCTGGGGGTACCAGGGGTAAAGAGCGGGCCGGCCCGGCGGGCGAGTGTGGCCGGAAAAGGGGCCTCTTGCTCGGATTGGGAGTTTGAAAAAATTCCCCCATTCATTTTCAATGGCAGATGTACCAGGGGTCGGTGTCCGCCAGACGGCGGTGTGGTAGGCAAAAGGCGGGCCGGCTCGGCGAGCGTGCGTGCCCGGGAAAAAGGCCTCTTGGCCGGCGTGAGAGTTTAATAATAGCGGGCCGGCTCATCGAGCGTGCGTGCCCGGGAAAAGGGCCTCTTGGCCGGCGTGAGAGTTTAATAATAGCGGGCCGGCCCGGCGAGCGTGCGTGCCCGGGAAAAAGGCCTCCTTGCAGGCGTGAGCGTTTAATAATAGCGGGCCGGCCCGGCGAGCGTGCGTGCCCGGGAAAAAGGCCTCCTTGCAGGCGTGAGAGTTTAATAATAGCGGGCCGGCCCGGCGAGCGTGCGTGCCCGGGAAAAAGGCCTCCTTGCAGGCGTGAGAGTTTAATAATAGCGGGCCGGCTCGGCGAGCGTGCGTGCACGGGAAAAAGGCCTCTTGGCCGGCGTGAGAGTTTAATAATAGCGGGCCGGCCCGGCGAGCGTGCGTGCCCGGGAAAAAGGCCTCCTTGCAGGCGTGAGAGTTTAATAATAGCGGGCCGGCTCATCGAGCGTGCGTGCCCGGGAAAAGGGCCTCCTTGCAGGCGTGAGAGTTTAATAATAGCGGGCCGGCTCTGCGAGCGTGCGTGCCCGGGAAAAGGGCCTCTTGGCCGGCCTGAGCGTTTAATAATAGCGGGCCGGCTCATCGAGCGTGCGTGCCCGGGAAAAGGGCCTCTTGGCCGGCCTGAGCGTTTAATAATAGCGGGCCGGCCCCGCGAGCGTGCGTGCCCGGGAAAAAGGCCTCCTTGCAGGCGTGAGAGTTTAATAATAGCGGGCCGGCTCATCGAGCGTGCGTGCCCGGGAAAAGGGCCTCCTTGCAGGCGTGAGAGTTTAATAATAGCGGGCCGGCTCGGCGAGCGTGCGTGCCCGGGAAAAGGGCCTCTTGGCCGGCGTGAGAGTTTAATAATAGCGGGCCGGCCCCGCGAGCGTGCGTGCCCGGGAAAAAGGCCTCCTTGCAGGGGTGAGAGTTTAATAATAGCGGGCCGGCCCGGCGAGCGTGCGTGCCCGGGAAAAAGGCCTCCTTGCAGGCGTGAGCGTTTAATAATAGCGGACCGGCTCTGCGAGCGTGCGTGCCCGGGAAAAGGGCCTCTTGGCCGGCCTGAGCGTTTAATAATAGCGGGCCGGCCCGGCGAGCGTGCGTGCCCGGGAAAAAGGCCTCTTGGCCGGCTTGGGGGATTGAAAAAAAATCCCCCATTCATTTTCAACGGGAGGGGTCGGCGGTACCGCTTGGTGTCCGCCAGACGGCGGTGTGGTAGGCAAATGGCGGGCCTGCACGGCGAGCGTGCGTGCCCGGGAAAAAGGCCTCCTTGCAGGCGTGAGAGTTTAATAATAGCGGGCCGGCCCGGAGAGCGTGCGTGCCCGGGAAAAAGGCCTCTTGGCCGGCGTGAGAGTTTAATAATAGCGGGCCGGCCCGGCGAGCGTGCGTGCCCGGGAAAAAGGCCTCCTTGCAGGCGTGAGCGTTTAATAATAGCGGGCCGGCTCATCGAGCGTGCGTGCCCGGGAAAAGGGCCTCTTGGCCGGCGTGAGAGTTTAATAATAGCGGGCCGGCTCATCGAGCGTGCGTGCCCGGGAAAAAGGCCTCTTGGCCGGCTTGGGGGATTGAAAAAAAAATCCCCCATTCATTTTCAACGGGAGGGGTCGGCGGTACCGCTTGGTGTCCGCCAGACGGCGGTGTGGTAGGCAAATGGCGGGCCTGCACGGCGAGCGTGCGTGCCCGGGAAAAAGGCCTCCTGGCCGGCGTGAGAGTTTAATAATAGCGGGCCGGCTCTGCGAGCGTGCGTGCCCGGGAAAAAGGCCTCCTTGCAGGCGTGAGAGTTTAATAATAGCGGGCCGGCTCGGCGAGCGTGCGTGCCCGGGAAAAAGGCCTCCTTGCAGGCGTAAGAGTTTAATAATAGCGGGCCGGCTCATCGAGCGTGCGTGCCCGGGAAAAAGGCCTCTTGGCCGGCGTGAGAGTTTAATAATAGCGGGCCGGCCCGGCGAGCGTGCGTGCCCGGGAAAAAGGCCTCCTTGCAGGCGTGAGTGTTTAATAATAGCGGGCCGGCTCATCGAGCGTGCGTGCCCGGGAAAAGGGCCTCTTGGCCGGCGTGAGAGTTTAATAATAGCGGGCCGGCCCCGCGAGCGTGCGTGCCCGGGAAAAAGGCCTCCTTGCAGGCGTAAGAGTTTAATAATAGCGGGCCGGCTCATCGAGCGTGCGTGCCCGGGAAAAAGGCCTCTTGGCCGGCTTGGGGGATTGAAAAAAAATCCCCCATTCATTTTCAACGGGAGGGGTCGGCGGTACCGCTTGGTGTCCGCCAGACGGCGGTGTGGTAGGCAAATGGCGGGCCTGCACGGCGAGCGTGCGTGCCCGGGAAAAATGCCTCCTGGCCGGCGTGAGAGTTTAATAATAGCGGGCCGGCTCGGCGAGCGTGCGTGCCCGGGAAAAAGGCCTCTTGGCCGGCGTGAGAGTTTAATAATAGCGGGCCGGCTCGGCGAGCGTGCGTGCCCGGGAAAAGGGCCTCTTGGCCGGCGTGAGAGTTTAATAATAGCGGGCCGGCTCAGCGAGCGTGCGTGCCCGGGAAAAAGGCCTCCTTGCAGGCGTGAGAGTTTAATAATAGCGGGCCGGCTCATCGAGCGTGCGTGCCCGGGAAAAGGGCCTCTTGGCCGGCGTGAGAGTTTAATAATAGCGGGCCGGCTCATCGAGCGTGCGTGCCCGGGAAAAAGGCCTCTTGGCCGGCTTGGGGGATTGTAAAAAAAAATCCCCCATTCATTTTCAACGGGAGGGGTCGGCGGTACCGCGTGGTGTCCGCCAGACGGCGGTGTGGTAGGCAAATGGCGGGCCTGCACGGCGAGCGTGCGTGCCCGGGAAAAATGCCTCCTGGCCGGCGTGAGAGTTTAATAATAGCGGGCCGGCTCATCGAGCGTGCGTGCCCGGGAAAAAGGCCTCCTTGCAGGCGTGAGAGTTTAATAATAGCGGGCCGGCTCGGCGAGCGTGCGTGCCCGGGAAAAAGGCCTCCTTGCAGGCGTAAGAGTTTAATAATAGCGGGCCGGCTCATCGAGCGTGCGTGCCCGGGAAAAAGGCCTCTTGGCCGGCTTGGGGGATTGAAAAAAAATCCCCCATTCATTTTCAACGGGAGGGGTCGGCGGTACCGCTTGGTGTCCGCCAGACGGCGGTGTGGTAGGCAAATGGCGGGCCTGCACGGCGAGCGTGCGTGCCCGGGAAAAATGCCTCCTGGCCGGCGTGAGAGTTTAATAATAGCGGGCCGGCTCGGCGAGCGTGCGTGCCCGGGAAAAAGGCCTCTTGGCCGGCGTGAGAGTTTAATAATAGCGGGCCGGCTCGGCGAGCGTGCGTGCCCGGGAAAAGGGCCTCTTGGCCGGCGTGAGAGTTTAATAATAGCGGGCCGGCTCAGCGAGCGTGCGTGCCCGGGAAAAAGGCCTCCTTGCAGGCGTGAGAGTTTAATAATAGCGGGCCGGCTCATCGAGCGTGCGTGCCCGGGAAAAGGGCCTCTTGGCCGGCGTGAGAGTTTAATAATAGCGGGCCTGAGAGTTTAATAATAGCGGGCCGGCTCGGCGAGCGTGCGTGCCCGGGAAAAGGGCCTCTTGGCCGGCGTGAGAGTTTAATAATAGCGGGCCGGCTCATCGAGCGTGCGTGCCCGGGAAAAGGGCCTCTTGGCCGGCGTGAGAGTTTAATAATAGCGGGCCGGCCCGGCGAGCGTGCGTGCCCGGGAAAAAGGCCTCCTTGCAGGCGTGAGAGTTTAATAATAGCGGGCCGGCCCGGCGAGCGTGCGTGCCCGGGAAAAAGGCCTCCTTGCAGGCGTGAGAGTTTAATAATAGCGGGCCGGCCCGGCGAGCGTGCGTGCCCGGGAAAAAGGCCTCCTTGCAGGCGTGAGAGTTTAATAATAGCGGGCCGGCCCGGCGAGCGTGCGTGCCCGGGAAAAAGGCCTCCTTGCAGGCGTGAGAGTTTAATAATAGCGGGCCGGCCCGGCGAGCGTGCGTGCCCGGGAAAAAGGCCTCCTTGCAGGCGTGAGAGTTTAATAATAGCGGGCCGGCTCCGCGAGCGTGCGTGGCCGGGAAAAAGGCCTCTTGGCCGGCGTGAGAGTTTAATAATAGCGGGCCGGCTCATCGAGCGTGCGTGCCCGGGAAAAGGGCCTCTTGGCCGGCGTGAGAGTTTAATAATAGCGGGCCGGCTCATCGAGCGTGCGTGCCCGGGAAAAGGGCCTCTTGGCCGGCGTGAGAGTTTAATAATAGCGGGCCGGCCCGGCGAGCGTGCGTGCCCGGGAAAAAGGCCTCCTTGCAGGCGTGAGAGTTTAATAATAGCGGGCCGGCCCGGCGAGCGTGCGTGCCCGGGAAAAAGGCCTCCTTGCAGGCGTGAGAGTTTAATAATAGCGGGCCGGCCCGGCGAGCGTGCGTGCCCGGGAAAAAGGCCTCCTTGCAGGCGTGAGAGTTTAATAATAGCGGGCCGGCCCGGCGAGCGTGCGTGCCCGGGAAAAAGGCCTCCTTGCAGGCGTGAGAGTTTAATAATAGCGGGCCGGCTCCGCGAGCGTGCGTGCCCGGGAAAAAGGCCTCCTTGCAGGCGTGAGAGTTCAATAATAGCGGGCCGGCCCGGCGAGCGTGCGTGCCCGGGAAAAAGGCCTCTTGGCCGGCGTGAGAGTTTAATAATAGCGGGCCGGCCCCGCGAGCGTGCGTGCCCGGGAAAAAGGCCTCCTTGCAGGGGTGAGAGTTTAATAATAGCGGGCCGGCCCGGCGAGCGTGCGTGCCCGGGAAAAAGGCCTCTTGGCCGGCGTGGGAGATTGAAAAAATTCCCCCATTCATTTTCAATGGCGGGGGTACCAGGGGTAGAGCTGGGGGTACCAGGGGTAAAGAGCGGGCCGGCCCGGCGTGCGAGTTTGGCCGGAAAAGAGGCCTCTTGGTCGGATTGGGAGATTGAAAAAATTCCCCCATTCATTTTCAATGGCGGGGGTACCAGGGGTAGAGCTGGGGGTACCAGGGGTAAAGAGCGGGCCGGCCCGGCGTGCGAGTTTGGCCGGAAAAGAGGCCTCTTGGTCGGATTGGGAGATTGAAAAAATTCCCCCATTCATTTTCAATGGCGGGGGTACCAGGGGTAGAGCTGGGGGTACCAGGGGTAAAGAGCGGGCCGGCCCGGCGTGCGAGTTTGGCCGGAAAAGAGGCCTCTTGGTCGGATTGGGAGATTGAAAAAATTCCCCCATTCATTTTCAATGGCGGGGGTACCAGGGGTAGAGCTGGGGGTACCAGGGGTAAAGAGCGGGCCGGCCCGGCGTGCGAGTGTGGCCGGGAAAGAGCCCTCCTGGCCGGCCTGGGAGATTGAAAAAAATTCCCCCATTCATTTTCAATGGCGGGGGTACCAGGGGTAAAGAGCGGGCCGGCCCAGCGTGCGAGTTTGGCCGGGAAAGGGGCCTCCTGGCCGGCCTGGGGGATTAAAAAAATTCCCCCATTCATTTTCAATGGCGGGGGTACCAGGGGTAGCAGTACCGATTTTGGTCGTTAGGGGCGCTGTAGTAGGTAAACCAGATATGCGGAGTTAGGGGGTCAAGAAGGCGAAAGGCTTAGAAAGTGACCGTTCACCAAAATACTTTCCGAAACGTATATAGGGGGGCATGTGTCGGACGAGTCACCATGCTTTCTCGATGCTGGAGGTACCAGGGGCACAAAGTTGGCCGGGAAAGATGCCTCTTAGGCGGATTGAAAGCATGAGAAAATGCCCCCCATTCATTTTCAATGGCGGAGAGCGGGCCGGCCCCGCAGCCGAGTGTGGCCGGCGGAGAGGCGTCTCGGTCGGATGAATGAAGCGTGGAGCCGGCCTCTGACGGCGGAGCTCCGCACTTTCGAATATTTTCTATCTCCCCCTCCGGGCGGTCGACGGCAGTTGGGAAGGCCGCCCGAGAGGCGCCCGGGGCGGATACCTCGGGCGAAAAGCCGGCCTCTGACGGCGGAGCTCCGCACTTTCGAATATTTTCTATTTCCCCCTCCGGGCGGTCGACGGCAGTTGGGAAGGCCGCCCGAGAGGCGCCCGGGGCGGATACCTCGGGCGAAAAGCCGGCCTCTGACGGCGGAGCTCCGCACTTTCGAATATTTTCTATTTCCCCCTCCGGGCGGCCGACGGCAGTTGGGAAGGCCGCCCGAGAGGCGCCCGGGGCGGATACCTCGGGCGAAAAGCCGGCCTCTGACGGCGGAGCTCCGCACTTTCGAATATTTTCTATTTCCCCCTCCGGGCGGTCGACGGCAGTTGGGAAGGCCGCCCGAGAGGCGCCCGGGGCGGATACCTCGGGCGAAAAGCCGGCCTCTGACGGCGGAGCTCCGCACTTTCGAATATTTTCTATTTCCCCCTCCGGGCGGTCGACGGCAGTTGGGAAGGCCGCCCGAGAGGCGCCCGGGGCGGATACCTCGGGCGAAAAGCCGGCCTCTGACGGCGGAGCTCCGCACTTTCGAATATTTTCTATCTCCCCCTCCGGGCGGCCGACGGCAGTTGGGAAGGCCGCCCGAGAGGCGCCCGGGGCGGATACCTCGGGCGAAAAGCCGGCCTCTGACGGCGGAGCTCCGCACTTTCGAATATTTTCTATTTCCCCCTCCGGGCGGCCGACGGCAGTTGGGAAGGCCGCCCGAGAGGCGCCCGGGGCGGATACCTCGGGCGAAAAGCCGGCCTCTGACGGCGGAGCTCCGCACTTTCGAATATTTTCTATTTCCCCCTCCGGGCGGCCGACGGCAGTTGGGAAGGCCGCCCGAGAGGCGCCCGGGGCGGATACCTCGGGCGAAAAGCCGGCCTCTGACGGCGGAGCTCCGCACTTTCGAATATTTTCTATTTCCCCCTCCGGGCGGCCGACGGCAGTTGGGAAGGCCGCCCGAGAGGCGCCCGGGGCGGATACCTCGGGCGAAAAGCCGGCCTCTGACGGCGGAGCTCCGCACTTTCGAATATTTTCTATTTCCCCCTCCGGGCGGCCGACGGCAGTTGGGAAGGCCGCCCGAGAGGCGCCCCGGGGCGGATACCTCGGGCGAAAAGCCGGCCTCTGACGGCGGAGCTCCGCACTTTCGAATATTTTCTATTTCCCCCTCCGGGCGGCCGACGGCAGTTGGGAAGGTCGCCCGAGAGGCGCCCCGGGGCGGATACCCCGGGCGAAAAGCCGGCCTCTGACGGCGGAGCTCCGCACTTTCGAATATTTTCTATTTCCCCCTCCGGGCGGCTGACGGCAGGTGGGAAGGCCGCCCATTCATTTTCAATGGCGGAGGTACCAGGGGTGCCGCTGAGGGTACCAGGGGTGCCGCTGAGGGTACCAGGGGTGCAGCTGAGGGTACCAGGGGTGCCGCTGAGGGTACCAGGGGTGCCGCTGAGGGTACCAGGGGTACGGCTGAGGGTACCAGGGGTGCCGCTGAGGGTACCAGGGGTGCCGCTGAGGGTACCAGGGGTGCCGCTGAGGGTACCAGGGGTGCCGCTGAGGGTACCAGGGGTTCGGCTGAGGGTACCAGGGGTACGGCTGAGGGTACCAGGGGTGCCGCTGAGGGTACCAGGGGTGCCGCTGAGGGTACCAGGGGTGCGGCTGAGGGTACCAGGGGTAAGGCTGAGGGTACCAGGGGTGCCGCTGAGGGTACCAGGGGTGCGGCTGAGGGTACCAGGGGTAAGGCTGAGGGTACCAGGGGTAAGGCTGAGGGTACCAGGGGTAAGGCTGAGGGTACCAGGGGTACGGCTGGAGGTACCAGGGGTAAGGCTGGAGGTACCAGGGGTAAGGCTGGAGGTACCAGGGGTAAGGCTGGAGGTACCAGGGGTTAGGCTGGAGGTACCAGGGGTAAGGCTGGGGGTACCAGGGGTAAGGCTGAGGGTACCAGGGGCGAAGCTGGCTGGGGGTACCAGGGGTTGGGCTGAGGGTACCAGGGGTTGGGCTGAGGGTACCAGGGGTAAGGCTGAGGGTACCAGGGGCGAAGCTGGCTGGGGGTACCAGGGGTGTTGCTGAGGGTACCAGGGGTGCCGCTGAGGGTACCAGGGGTTAGGCTGGGGGTACCAGGGGTTGAGCTGAGGGTACCAGGGGTAAGGCTGAGGGTACCAGGGGTGTTGCTGGGGGTACCAGGGGTCGCCATTCATTTTCAATGGGGGAGGTACCAGGGGTAGGGCTGGGGGTACCAGGGGTAAAGAGCGGACCGGCTCGCCGGCCGAGCGTGGCCGAAAAAGAGGCCTCCTGGCCGGATTGAGAAATTAAAAAAATTCCCCCATTCATTTTCAATGGCGGGGGTACCAGGGGTATGCAGTACCGATTTTGGTCGTTAGGGGCGCTGTAGTAGGTAAACCAGATATGGGGAGTTAGGGGGTCAAGAAGGCTAAAAGGCTTAGAAAGTGAGCGTTCACCAAAATACTTTCCGAAACGTATATAGGTGAGCATGTTTTGAATGGGTGACCTCCAGGGCGACACAGGGGAGGCCCCTAAGAGTATAATCAGACCATCGTGAGGGTGTTTCCAGCCACCCAAAAGCACTGGAACGGCCTCTGACGGCGGAGCTCCGCACTATCGAATATTTTCTATTTCCCCCTCCAGGCGGTCGACGGCAGTTGGGAAGGCCGCCCGAGAGGCGCCCGGGGCGGATACCCCGTGCGAAAACCCGGCCTCTGACGGCGGAGCTCCGCACTTTCGAATATTTTCTGTTTCCCCCTCCGGGCGGTCGACGGCAGTTGGGAAGGCCGCCCGAGAGGCGCCCGGGGCGGATACCCCGTGCGAAAACCCGGCCTCTGACGGCGGAGCTCCGCACTTTCGAACATTTTCTGTTTCCCCCTCCGGGCGGTCGACGGCAGTTGGGAAGGCCGCCCGAGAGGCGCCCGGGGCGGATACCCCGTGCGAAAACCCGGCCTCTGACGGCGGAGCTCCGCACTTTCGAACATTTTCTGTTTCCCCCTCCGGGCGGTCGACGGCAGTTGGGAAGGCCGCCCGAGAGGCGCCCGGGGCGGATACCCCGTGCGAAAACCCGGCCTCTGACGGCGGAGCTCCGCACTTTCGAATATTTTCTGTTTCCCCCTCCGGGCGGTCGACGGCAGTTGGGAAGGCCGCCCGAGAGGCGCCCGGGGCGGATACCCCGTGCGAAAACCCGGCCTCTGACGGCGGAGCTCCGCACTTTCGAACATTTTCTGTTTCCCCCTCCGGGCGGTCGACGGCAGTTGGGAAGGCCGCCCGAGAGGCGCCCGGGGCGGATACCCCGTGCGAAAACCCGGCCTCTGACGGCGGAGCTCCGCACTTTCGAATATTTTCTGTTTCCCCCTCCGGGCGGTCGACGGCAGTTGGGAAGGCCGCCCGAGAGGCGCCCGGGGCGGATACCCCGTGCGAAAACCCGGCCTCTGACGGCGGAGCTCCGCACTTTCGAATATTTTCTGTTTCCCCCTCCGGGCGGTCGACGGCAGTTGGGAAGGCCGCCCGAGAGGCG
>NW_028233928.1:0-38630 GCF_054856545.1 Hippocampus guttulatus | reverse complement strand
CGTAATCTATCACCTCCGTCCTTAAAAACCTCCACTGGCTTCTCCGTTCCCCAGCGTATTCAGTTTAAACTTCTCGTACTCACCGAAAAGCCCTTCACAATCAGGGCCCCTCCTAGAACACCGTTGCCGTCTCTTTCCCCCGGTTTGGCAGCAACTCAGCCCAGCATGTCCTCTGAGGTGCCCTGAACCCTCCACCTCCTTGTTATGAGGCTGCACAAACCGGCTGCGTCAGATCCCTTGCCCAGGCAGATGTCCATTACAACCCCACTTGCAGCCCTCGGAATCATCCAATATGGCCACTGGGGGTGAAACATACTGCAATACCTCTCTGACGCAAGCTCCGTCATTTCAAGCAGGGACCTAGGTGAGCCAGATGTATCTGCAGGTCACCCAGTTGAAGTGCCTGGAGGAAAAGGTCGCAGGCCAATTCACACTGAGTGTGAGGAGGCACAACGACATGTGTGCAGTGAACCAGCCCTTCAATGTTGTTGGCAAGGTCTCTTATAGACGCCTTTGTTTGCTACACAGTTTTGAGCGCAGCAGGCTGGCCCTAGTGCAAAGTTCAAAACACCTTTTAAATCAGAAATAACACTGCTTAGCAAAAACAACAAGTCTCATGAACAACACACACATAACCCAATTCATTATGCTATTTCTAAAAGCACCCATTGATTGGAGGTCGAAAGTGGTCCTTGAAGTGCCTACTTAACAGCAGCCAATTTTATATCATCTGCAAGTGAAGGTGTTCTTGCAGTTACTTTTACATTTAATTTCCATTGATCAGGAAACAAAATGGCTGTGTTTACATTACAATGGGCGCAAACGACAATTTCTACCTGCCCGCGTCTATGAAAATACGAAAGGAAAGAAAACACATCCATGCGTACATTTGGACCGCGCGTGGTGCTAGACTTTTGCTGAGCTTCAAAATGTTATGT
The DNA here is from genome assembly GCF_054856545.1 of Hippocampus guttulatus. Classification (NCBI taxonomy): domain Eukaryota; kingdom Metazoa; phylum Chordata; class Actinopteri; order Syngnathiformes; family Syngnathidae; genus Hippocampus; species Hippocampus guttulatus. The sequence continues at coordinate 37,692 of NW_028233928.1, read as the reverse complement.
CCGATAAAGCAACAACAAGGGTTTCGGTTCTCAATATTATTAATATGGTTTGTAGTCCTACTCTAAAAATAACAGAAATTAATTAAACAGTGCATGATCATTTACTTGTGTGCTCATGGATTTCAGGGAAAAGCAATATTGCAAGGCAACCTCAACAAAACAATTATGAGAAAGGCCTTGTTGGAGACTATTTGGTTATATGGAAGAATCATTCCTTGGAGATTAAACATTGGACATCATAAGATTTTGAACAAAGGATAAAACCAAATGGGTTGCACATGCAATCAGGCAAATCTGAAAATGATTCATTGCTCATGTCTTCAAAGAGTAACATTGACCTTCACAAATATTCAACTCAGTTGCTTCCGACACTGTAACAACAAATATAATTGAGTAAAAAAGTGTCCTGTTTTACTCAGTCAGCAGGCATGTAAAACAAAAATCTCTCTCAACATAAATTCGACTATCATCCATCGGCATCACGCCGGAGAGAGAATTCCATGAATGAACATGTTGTAACCCAGTGTGAGGTAATCACATTTTTTGAAGCGCACACTCTGGCTTCACACAGCATGTTTTGATGAGAACGTTGATTGTTACTGTCTGATGAAAATGTGTATGTCTCATTTCTATATTTGTCTTTTTAAGGAGAAGGACAAACAAAAGAGCAAACCCATTTTTTTTAGAAAACATCACAAATGGTTGTTGTTCTCAGTTTATCTCGGTTTCGAATGATTTGGTTTGATCGTCATTTCACAACATTACAGGCATACAGTATGCAATTGATTTGAGTTGCAGTACAGTAGTAAGCATTTCGTAATTTTACTGTCTTCCTGGCGATATTCAAAATCCACAGATATACAGAACATGGAGGAGAATCACGCATTAAAAGGTTTAACATCCTCCAGTGAACGAAGAGGTTGTCATAAGACAGCACAACATGATATTGCCTTCATTAATGCTAACTGCATTTTCATATCTGGTGTTGTACATACTACAATTAAATCAAAAAGTTGCTAAAAGATGGAAATAGAATGACTCAGTCCAATAACTTGAGGACATTCTTAAACCACAAACTAGACAATAGCACAATGGAATCTAGCAGAGGATAAAGGAGACAATGAAATGCCACTGGCTAACATTCAAAAAGCATGGAAAGACTTACAATACATTCAACATAACAATTTGTTGTCAAAGAATTATTATTGAAACACTATAAATTCCATTTTTTGATGCAACATAAAAAATGAGTCACTATCCTCTATGTTGTGGTTCCTACATGTACCAATAATGATAACCTGTAACCTGATAACATGATAGGCTGTCCACTGTAGTAACCGTTGTCTCTGAAAGGGTTAATGCAACCACAGGATAATAAACTCAAGCACTGTGTGGAAAATTAAACTACATGCCATAATGTGTGTTTAGGGCATTACCACAATCCCAGCGGTTTCGGGTTTAGAGAAAAACAAAATTACAATGAGAAACCCAACAAATGGAAGAAAAAAAACACATTCTTCAGATGTTTTTTCCAAAGTCTTTTAATGTTTTTTCCAAAGTATTTTGTGATACTGTGGTTTTTCTAACACTATTCAAACATTTTAAAATGTGCAATGTAAACCCAAAATGGCAAAATAGATCCATCAATCAAAGGCAATGGCCAAACACATCATTTGCTAACAGGAGGTGAAATTGGCATGTTCTCGAACTCATCTGCCAAATTGGATGGTACTTGCTGCCCTGCCATGGCATGAATGACTCTGTAAATCCAGTATTAAAAAGTGAATATGAACCTGTGAAAAATGAAGTGGATACCAAAATGAGGTTAAATAATAATGGTGGCCAAACGTGATTGAACTGCACAATCACAATAAACAATAAATGCTGACAGCAACTCACACCTGCATATCAGGCAATTGACCCACATAGGTAACTCACTGAATCTGAAAAACTATTCTTTACAGGAAACACATTTTTAGCGTGCCACATTTAAAACACAATTTAATTTTTTTGGACTAATACACACAGCTTAGCATTTTTATCATCACCCACATAGCATAAATGCCAAAGCAAATTTTCAATATTTTTGGAAAACAATAAAAAATACGCGTGGCCCGGTAGTCGAGTAGTTAGCACGTCGATTTCACAGTGCAGAGGTACCGGGTTCAATTCCAGCTCCTGCCTTCCTGTGTGGAGTTTGCATGTTCTCCCTGTACTTGCATGGGTTTTCTCCGGGTCCTCTGGTTTCCTCCCACATTCCAAAAACATGCATGGCAGGCTGATTGAACAATCCAAATTGTCCCTAGGTGTGTGTGTGTGTGTGTGTGTGTGTGTGTGTGTGTGTGTGTGTGTGTGTGTGTGTGTGTGTGTGTGTGTGTGTGTGTGTGTGTGAGCGCGAATGGTTGTTCTTTTCTGTGTGCCCTGCGATTGGTTCAGGGCAACCGGTTCAGGGTGTCCTCCGCATACTGCTCGAGCACGGCTGGGATGGGCTCCAGCACCCCCCACGACCCTAGTGAGGATAAAGAGGTTCGGAAAATGAATGAATGAATGAATAAATCATTTTTATAGCACACATTTTTTATTTTTTACTGGGTCTTTTTCCTTTCACTTACTTGTTCCCCCATAAGGTTGACATTTTTGTTACGATATCAATAAATAATTATAAAAAAAATGATTATGCTATGTGGCTGACAATATATGTGTACAGGGTTCTAAACTAACACCCTCCAATCCACCACATGCGGGTTAAAATTTTAAATCTTACCAGCCAATTTGCCCTGTGATGCCCGATTTCCAAGTATGGCTTATTAACTTTGTTCAACTAAATGCAGAGTCACACTCAGGGCAACTCTTCCAATAAGACGATCTGGTGTGAAAGGAGTGTCATGATGTGTAAAGTTAATGGAGCACTGTGTCTGATGAGCGCGGTGCTCTCTCCCTCTTCGAGGCAAAGCTTGCAGCGCAGTGAATTTGACCCTTGTGGGGATAAGCGGACAATGAACGGATGGAAACTCTCCCTCTCTCTCTCATATAATTATATAATAGAGAGAGAGATAGATATAGATAGACATAGATATATATAGCTATATCTACTGTATAATATGCAGTATAGACCTATATCTAGAAAAGGGACATATATAGTGTATATATCCCTTTTCTAATCCACGATCCTCACAAGGGTCACGGGCGTGCTGGAGCCTATCCCATCCTTCTTCGGGGCAGTAGGTGGGGTACACACTGAACTGGTTGCCAGCCAATTGCAGGGCACACAGAGACAAACAACCATTCGTGCTCACAATCACACCGAGGGACAATTTAGAGCAGGGGTGCCCAGCCTTTTTTGAGCAAAGAACTATTCTTCGATCAACCCACCTCCTGCGATTGACTCGTTACCGCACGCAATTACACACAAATGCCATAATGAGCATTTGCCATAACGGCGCCTAAGATGAACGAAACAGAAAAATAAAGTAGACACAAAAGTTTATGAGTTTGTGAAAAGCAAATCACTGCCGACCTTCGTAGAGACCTGTCGAGGATGCATGAGACAGACTTTCACAGCGTGTTCAATTTTAAAATGCTTTTCCCGGCACTCCAGATTCCCATTCATTGCCAGTGCCCTCGCTGAATTGGACAAGAAACAAACTCTGAATGAGAATAATAATAACAATAAAAGGTATAGCACAACAGCTCTGATCGCAAGTTGCAATTCCAGACTGCTGATCACTCACAACCTCCGGTGATGCAGGTCATGCGCCACCATAGGAGACTGATAGGATGCGAAGGGTTAGGCATGCACTAACACAAAAATCATATTACCGGTCATAACACGCACACAGACACACAAATGTGTTGGGATGTTGTTTTTATTTTCCATCTACACGCCTCCTGATCAGCTTGGGACCACTCTGCGAGCTTCCATAAACCTGCCACGCATGTTTTTGGAATGTGGGAGGAAATCAGAGTACATGCAAATTGTACACAGGAAGGCCTTAGCCGGAATCAAACACTGTCCCTCTAACCAGTCGACGAATGAATGGATGAAGGCTAAATGTTATATTAGACAAAATGTTAAGAAAACATGGGGTTGTTACTGCAAACAGCTGTTCATTCTTCCATCCACGTCTCAGTGTTTTAATTGGCAAAATGCAGTTGTGCACTTACATGAACATGTCAAAGCAAGCTGACCAAATATAGCATGCTTTGTTCTTCAAGGTGCGATCAAGCTTTTGGGACAACATCAGCAGCACCTCTCTTCAAATCATAATAGGACTTTACTAAGTTTGTATTCACACTTGGGCCCATCCAAGCTGATACCACCACTGCATCCACACTCGCAGCTTTCTTAAAAATACAGTACAGTAAATATTCTCTAGTGCGGACTCGTGTTTGCGCTGTCCAATTTGTCCTGATAACAGAAATTCCTCATTTGGGAAATGAGCATGGTACATGTCCTTTGTGAACCTGCAAGTATGTTGACCAAATGCACGTGTAACATCACAATCAATAAAATGCAAAAATATACTGTCCAAAAACTGTTTACTGCATATAACAAAAACTGCAATACTGTCCAGGTACAGGTGTATAAAAAAAGAAAATCACAAAAGTACAGCACAGTACAGTATTTTAATGCTTATTTTTTGCCTGCCTTGGGGAAAAAATTGGTCTATTTTTGATTGTTTTGTTGCGTGCATTCTTTAGCTTATGACAACGTTCGCCTGCGTGTCATACAGTTTTCTTGCTAGTTGCAAGTAACTGTCCCGTTGATCACCGATGTCTGGTGATTCTTGTGCATACTGAAGGATTTTTGTTGCCACTGGCATTGCTTCCTTGCTGGATGGTGGCTTGTCATCAAGAGTTGAATCGATGCCTTGTTTTTTAAAGTTTCGTAGATTTGCATCTTTCCGACTCCCAAGTGTATCCTGGATGCTTTTTACTTTGTGTCCAGCCTCGCTCAAACGGATGCATTTCACTCGCTCCGCTAGTCATGACAGTTCTTCTACATTTCGATGCCATGATCTACAGGACGCAAGTGAATAAAGTTACATTTTTTCGCAATTACAGTAAAACGCACGCCAATAAAAAGTCACTTACACGTCGTCGTTTCGAATCTGATGAATGAAAACGGCGAAGCGAACGTTTCTTCCGTCGTGTGGAGTGGGCGCTCCTTTTTAAGCTAGTGCCGGCGATCGACGGGACGTAAGTGAATAAAGTTAAAATCTTTCGCAATTAGAGTGAAACGCACGCCAATAAAAAGTCACTTACACATTGTTGTTTCTGATCTGATGATCGAAAAATGCGAAATGAAAACGTGTCTTTCCGTAGCATCGGGTGGGCGTTGCGTGTATTTAAGCTCCCGCGGCATGACGTCTCCATCCAGGTTACGGGTAGTGGAATTTCCGCTTATTAAGTTTCGGTTACATGTAATATCGGAGTCAAAATGTTAATGCATAGGTTTTTCTTCCGGGTGAAGGAAATTCCTTTTCATAGAATTCCGGGGATGGGAATACTTACTGTATATCTCTGTGGCCCAGTACTGAGTGGTCCACAGACCAGTACCGGGCCGTGGACCGGTTGATGCGGCTCCTGTAGTTGTATGTAGTCGTATAATATGCTTTATTCTAACTTAGACGAATCAGATGCAACCCAAATGCGTATCACCATCCAATAGGGGAACAGTATCTAAGGGCATTACAAACACTAATGAATTTAATTGAATAAGAATACATTGGGTGGCCCGGTGGTCGACTGCCGTGTCGGCCTCACAATGCAGAGGTACCGGGTTCGATTCCAGCTCCGGCATTCCTTTGTGGAGTTTGCATGTTCTCCCCGTGCCTGTGTGGGGTTTCTCCTGGTACTCCGTTTTCCTCCCACATTCCAAAAACATGCGTGACAGGTTAATGGAACACTCTTAATCAGTGGTCCCCAAACCTTTTCCTGTGAGGGCCACATAACCTTTCGCTTCTGTGATGGAGGTCCGGGGTCAGTTTGTCACAGGAAAAGTGTGACTGCAAGAGTACCTAAATGTAAAAATGTATTGCTTTCCAGGAACCCACACAAAATCAAATATCCTTTTCTGGATTTTTCACAGAACAAAAGTCAGGAAATACATAATAAGACTATTAATGAAATAAATAATAACTAAATAACCCTCCACAGGTTCTTCACAGAAAAAAAGCCAGGAAACGAATTACACCATTTATGAAATAAATAATAATCAACTTTGCTCTGATGAAGTTTATGCATTACACCACAACCTTCATGACAGAATCCCAAGTCAATACTTTGCAGCACAGTGCTTGCTGGTGTATTAGGCAGTGAATTTGAAACCCCGTTCTTCCATCTCCCAGTTCATGGGTCCTATTAGACCCCCCGAGACGCACCCACCATACTCGGACACTCGTCAGTTGTGTTGCTGGCCAGCTTTGACCAGTCCAGGTCTAACTCTCCCAGAGTTTGGTGCACTTTGCCGAAAATATCCTCCCCCGTCATAGTCCCTTTGAGACTTTGAAGGTCTGCCAGCTCCTCGCACATCTCAAAGTTCACGCTAACGCCACTAATAAAAATTAGCAGTTGCACTGTGTCCTGCACATCCGTGATCTCATCCAGCGCTAATGAAAATAATTATTTCGTCTTCTGCTGCAGCTGGGCATATATACATTACCCGCGATCTTCAGTACGTCTGGTGATTGTACTCGCTGATAGACTCACGCTATTGAAGACGTCTTTCTTCTCGGGACACACTTCCTCCGTGACAGCATTCATGCATTTCTTGACAAACTCTCCATCAGTAAAAGGTTTACTGCTGCTTGCTATCAGTTGAGCAACACGAAAACTAGCTCGAACAGATGACTGGTTCAGCTAAGCTTGGCGTACAAATGTATTTTCCTGAGCTAGCATTCCACTTTTTAGTTTTGACAGTTTGCTAGATTTGTCCTTGCAGTCTCTTGTATTTGTTGCTGTGTACTGCCACCATCTCTTGACTGATGAGACAGACAGCCTTTTCTTTGTGTTGAACAAATAAATAAGCGTTTGTCCACTTTGCGTTAAATACCCTGAATTCTGCATCTATTTTTCTCTAACCTTTTCGCCATAATCCCGTTCTCTTCAAGAGGGGCGGGTTTAGGATTTTTTTCTGGGGTTGCCAGATAACAGCACAGACCGCAGAAGGATGGAACAAATGTCACCTTATATGTGTTTATGAAATAGTTACTAATTAATAGTTAATAATGAAAATAGTTCAGAACTAAGGAACATTTTATTGCAAAAGCCCAACTTTATCATCAAATACAAATCCACATAGCTGAAAAATAAATCAAAATACTCTGGTATTTTCAGGGGGGCTGGACCAAATTCAGAGGTGGGCCGGATCTGGCCCGCGGGCCGTAGTTTGGGGGCCATTGCTCTAAATCATTGGTGCCAAATGGACGCTTGTTTGAGGCCCCCACAGACGACACCACAGTCATCGATCTCATCAAAGATGGCGACAAGTCTGCGAACCGACAAGAAGTGGAGCAGCTGGAGCTCTGGTGCAGCCGACACAACCTAGAGCTGAACACGCTCAAGACTGTAGAGATGATCGTGGACTTCAGGAAACATCCTTCACGACAGCTGCCCCTCACACTATCCAACTGCCCTGCGTCAACCGTCGAGACCTTCAAGTTCCTGGGAATCACAGTCTCCCAGGACATGAAGTGGGGGGTTAACACCAACTCCATCCTGAAAAAAAGCCCAACAGAGGATGTACGTCCTGAGGCTGCTGAGGAAGCATGGCCTGCCACAGGAGGTGCTAAGACAGTTCGACATGGCAGTCATCAAATCAATCCTGTGTTTTTCCATCACGGTTTGGTTTGGGGCTGCCACAAAAAAGGACAAAATCCGACTGCAACCGAAAGTTAGTACGGCAGAAAAAAATCTTTGGCACCGCCATACCCACTCTTGAGGATTTGCACACTGCAAGAACCAAGACAAGGGCACGGAAAATTCTACTGGCCCCCCCTCACCCTGCCCGCCACCTTTTCCAGCTACTCCCCTCAGGCAGGCGCTACCGATCCATGCGCACCAAATCCAGCAGACACTTAAACAGCTTCTTCCCTCTAGCCATTAACTCTCTAAACAGTAAGCCTGAGAACAACTTGGACTCGGACAACAACTTTTTCAAGACCGCCCGAGCGCGAGGGAGCCAGTGACGACCGACCGCGAGGAAGCCAGCGACCGCGAGGAAGCCGGGAGACAACCAGCCAGCGACCACCGCGAGGGAGCCAGCTACGACCGCAAGGGAGCCAGAGACGACCGAGAGGAAGCCAGCGACGACTGCAGGGGAGCCAGCGACCGCGAGGGAGCCAGCTACGACCGCAAGGGAGCCAGAGACGACCGAGAGGAAGCCAGCGATGACTGCAGGGGAGCCAGCGACCGCGAGGGAGCCGGGAGTCAACCAGCCAGCGACCACCGCGAGGGAGCCAGCGACGACCACTAGGGAGCCAGAGACGACCGAGAGGAAGCCAGCGACGACTGCAAGGGAGCCAGTGACCGCGAGGGAGCTGGGAGACAACCAGCCAGCGACGACCGCAAGGGAGCCACCGACCGCGAGGGAACCAGGAGACACCCAGCCAGCCAGCGAGCCGGGAGTCAACCAGCCAGCGCGCGAGAGAGCCGGGAGGCAGCCAGCCAGCGAGCGTGAGGGAGTCAGCGACGACCGCAAGGGAGCCAACGACCACAAGGGATCCGGGAGACGTCCAGCCAGCAACCGCGAGGGAGCCAGCGACAACAGCGAGGGAGCCAGCGATGACAGCGAGAGAGCTAGCGACGACAGCGAGGGAACCAGCGATGACCACGAGGGAGCCAGCGACGACCGCGTGGGAGTGGGAAATTCACATCCCAAAAACATGGACTTCCAACCCTTTGAAGATACTGACTATCAGCCATTCGACCCCGAGAACAATTTGGACCCGGACAATAACTTCTTCAAGAACAAACAAAGGGTAACAAACTCTGACTATTACCTGGATGAACAATTCAACACTAATATAAAATTGGAAAATGCACTTTCAGTAAAACACTTAAACAGTAGAAGTCTCTATAAAAACTTCACAAAAATCAAAGAATACCTGACTAAATTCAATACATTTAAAATAACTGCCATATCAGAAACTTGGCTTGACGAAGATAAATCAAGTGAAATGGAAATAGAAGGTTATGAAATGTTTGCTACTAATAGGGAAAACAAAAAAGGAGGGGGGGGGGGTTGCAATATATGTAGACAAAGCACTTAAATGCAGTAAAATTGAGAGATTGACAAACACAATAGAAAACCTCATGGAATGTCTAACCATTGAAATACATTGTAAAAAGGCATCAAATATCATCACAAGTTGCATCTATAGAACACCAGGATCATGTATTGACACATTCAATAAAAAACTAACAGATATGCTCAGTTACTACAACGATAAGAAAACACGAATAATATGTGGTGACTTTAACATTGACTTATTAAACCCAAATGGACACAAAAAACAACTGACTTCATAAATACTATGTACAGCAACAGCCTTTTCCCAGTAATCCTGAAACCTAGCAGAATAACAGTTGACACGGCCCCATTAATAGATAACATATTTACATATAAAATTGATCATAAAATGGAAAGTGGACTTCTCATGAATGATATAAGTGACCATCTACCTGTCTTTGCAGTTTTTCATAATTATTTTGATAGAAAAGCTAAGTCAACAACTCACATAACAGAAATAGGACTAAGAACCCAACGCTCCATCGATGCTTTTAAGCAAGACCTAGAAAAACAAAACTGGACCGAGGTCTACTCAAACGAAGACCTAAATACAGCATTTATACAATACAATACAATACAATACATGCTGATTTATATAGCGCTTTCACAACAGCGACAGCTGTAACAAAGCGCTTCACAAAACAGTTAACATAAAGTAAAATAATAAACACAACACATAACATAAAACACGGACAGTCGTGCAGTCCTAACCACTTTTCCGTCACACGCTTTGTTGTTTGAAGCAGTTTGAGATGAAAGAGGAGAGAATCAAAGTGTCCTTTAACCAGTGGATCAGAGACGTCATGCTCAAAATGTGCACACGTCGGCTACAAGCTAAGTTTCAAAGTCAACAAGAAGCTGTAGCATCCATTGAAGTATTTCAGTCTACCATAATCTCCTTATATGATAAACATTTTCCATTAACTAAAGTCTCCAAAAAGTATAAAGACCCAAGTAAGCCATGGATAACGAAAGGCATAGAAAACGCATGTAAAAAGAAAAACAATTTATATAAATTGTTTTTAAAAATGACAACTGAAGAAGCAGAAAAAAATATAAGACCTATAAAAATAAACTAGTAAAAATTATAAGAACCAGTAAAAGAGATGATTATCATGCACTATTAGAGCAGAATAAAAGTAACACACAAGAAATATGGAAAATACTTAATCAAGTAATCAGAAATAGTCCCAAAAAAGTGGATTATCCAGAGTATTTTATCAAAGGCAAAAATACTATTCTGGAAAAAACTGCAGAAATAGCAACTGAATTTCATCAGTATTTTGTCAACATCGGCAGTAACCTAGCAAAACAAATTCCTGATCCAACAAACTTGTTTGAAATAGACATATACGTAGAAAAAAACTACGATGTTCCTTACTGCTGTAAAACAAGAAGTATCAAATATTGTGAAAACTTTTAAAAATAAAAAGTCAACTGATTGCTTTAATATTGATATGACAATAATAAAGCAGATTATAGAATATGTAGTGCGACCTTTCACGCACATATGCAACCTGTCATTCAAAGCTGGTATCTTTCCATCAAAAATGAAAATTGCTAAAGTTATTCCAATTTGTAAAAGTGGAGAAAGACATCTGTTTACAAATTATAGACAAATATCACGACTACCACAATTCTCAAAAATATTAGAAAAACTATTTTCTCGCAGACTTGATAGCTTTATACAAAAACATGCGCTGTTAAGTGAAAATCAATATGGCTTCAGGGAAAAACGGACCACCTCAATGGCAGTTATGGAGTTTGTGGAAGCAATAGCCACTAATATAGACAACAAAGAATTTACTGTTGGGGTTTTCCTAGATCTAAAAAAAGCTTTTGACACAATAGATTATTATAACAATAGTATATTATTGAAAAAACTAGAAAGATATGGCATTAGAGGTGTAGCTTATAAATGGATAAAAAGTTATTTAGAAAACAGATATCAGTACGTGCAGCTCAACAATAAAAAAACGAATCAACTGAAAATCACTGATGGAGTTCTTCAGGGGTCAGTGCTTGGTCCAAAACTATTCATCTTATATATAAATGATATCTGCAAGGTCTCAAAACAATTTAAATGTGTCCTATTTGCTGATGATACAACTTTCTACTGTTCTGGAATAAATCTGAAACAGCTCCTGACAACCGTATGTCATGATTCGGTTTGGGACCAACAGGTGGCACTGTAGGGCTCCCCCTGCAGCTGCACACCTGTTGGTCATTAGGTAATTAGTGGTTTAAAAGGACTCCCAGCCCGACTACTCATTGTCGGGTCATTGTTTGCTCTTTGCTTCTGTCATGTTCATGTTTGCTGTTCCTTTGCTGCTGTAAGGTTTGTTTCGGTCATGTTTTGGTCACGGTTCTGTTTAAGCTTCAGTTGCTATTTTTGTTTGCTACTTTGGACTATGATTGTTTTTGGATTTTGTTTTCTCTGTGTTTTATCAATACACTTCTTCAAGTACACCCTGCTCCTCACTCCTGCCTGCTTTTTGGGGTCCACCACCACCCGCAAACGTGATAGAATGACCCGACCACCTGGACCCCGCAGGTACTAAGGACTGGTCCCTATTCCATGTGCCTGGCGGAGCGCGTCTGCGGCCGACACCCTTTTCCCTTTCAGGCAGCACTGGTGATGCGGCTGTCCTGTTTTTGTCTCGTCAAGCCGCGTCTACGGTGGGCCGAGCCCCGTCCGCGTCCACTTTGAGCCGAGGCCCGTTACGTGTCTGTTCGAGCTGAGTCACATTCACGTCGACGACGAGCCGTGCCACGTCCACGCCCACGCCCACGCCCACGTCAGGCCGAGCCCCTGTTCACATCCGGCTGTCCCATGTCCCCCGTTACGTCGAGCTCCGTCCACATCAGGCCACGCCCAGCCAAAGGATTGCCGTCGCTTTTGCTCCTGTTCCCTGGCGAGGTGAAGGTCACCGTCGTTTTTGTTCCTGTTCTCCGGCGAGGCGAAGGTCGCCGTCGCTTTTAGTTCCCGTTCCCCGGCGAGGCCCACGCCCACGTCAGGCCGAGCCCCTGTTCACGTCCGGCTGTCCCATGTCCCCCGTTACGTCGAGCTCCGTCCACATCAGGCCACGCCCAGCCAAAGGATTGCCGTCGCTTTTGCTCCTGTTCCCTGGCGAGGTGAAGGTCACCGTCGTTTTTGTTCCTGTTCTCCGGCGAGGTGAAGGTCACCGTCGTTTTTGTTCCTGTTCTCCGGCGAGGCGAAGGTCGCCGTCGCTTTTAGTTCCCGTTCCCCGGCGAGGCAAGCCTTCTGGACAACTTGGGGACGTCTGGGATCCGTCCCTTGAGGGAGGGGTACTGTCATGATTCGGTTTGGGACCAACAGGTGGCACTGTAGGGCTCCCCCCTGCAGCTGCACACCTGTTGGTCATTAGGTAATTAGTGCTTTAAAAGGACTCCCAGCCCGACCACTCATTGTCGGGTCATTGTTTGCTCTTTGCTTCTGTCATGTTCGTTTGTTTGCTGTTCCTTTGCTGCTGTCAGGATTGTTTTGGTCACGGTTCTGTTTTCGCTTCAGTTGCTATTTTTGTTTGCTACTTTGGACTATGATTGTTTTTGGATTTTGTTTTCTCTGTGTTTTATCAATACACTTCTTCAAGTACACTCTGCTCCTCCCTCCTGCCTGCTTTTTGGGGTCCACCCGCAAACGTGACACCGTAGAAGACGAATTAAACAAATTAAAAAGCTGGTTCGACAGAAATAAATTGTCACTTAATCTGAAAAAAATCGAAGTTAATTGTTTTTGGCACAAGACCAATCAAACACCAATTTAAAATTATGGTAAACTCAATTGAGATAGAAAGAGCGTATGAAACCAAGTTTCTCAGATTAGTAATAGACTCAAAACTAAAGTATGTTGGAAGCCACATATCGATAACGTAAAAAGAAAAATTTCGAAACTGACCTGAAAATGAGTCAATTGCTTGCAGAGTTCAAAAACTAATTCAAAAAAATAGTACAAACAACCTACATCAATCAGAGTTAAAATGATAAATTCTAAACATTAAATATATTGATAAATCAGAACTAAGTTGATAAACAGAGAAAGGTATGGAAATAGCCATTATGTATACAAGAAAAAAATTGACACAAGAGTGCCAGGGTGTGTATGTATAAAATCCCGATACAAACCAAAAGTTGTAAAAATATCACGGTTAAGGGTAAAGTATGAGCCTTAATGGAGACTTCTTTCTTCTTACTTTCTTTCTTTTCTGATTGATATAAAAATGATTTATTAGATATAAACATATAACACGGGGTAGGACTAGATAAGTTTTTTACTTCTTCCTACTCCCTTGAACATAATAACTGTGTTGAATGATGACTGATTTCTCTTTCCTTTTTACTATTTTATTTACCTTATTTTCTGTCAAATTATTACTATATATGTTTTATGTTCAATAAACAAACCCAACCAAAACCAACTCTACCTGTATAGTGGCTCTTTTTTTGCACAACTCTGTGGAACAGCATTACCGTTATAATCATTGTAGCTCCAGCTCTGTACTCACTTGCACCCCTGTCACTGATCTATATTCCACAGCATCAGACATTTTAAATCCCTCAAAGACATCTGCATAATTGCACACTTGTACTACAAATACTGCTACTGGTCACTTTAAAATGGTTCAATGATTTTCTGCACTAACTATACAACTGTTATAGGATTGTATTCTACCACTGATCACTTTAGCTCTGCTTGATACTTTGCACATTGTCTCACAGTTGTCATTGGGTGGTACCACTGCACAACGGTACACTTGCATTACGGAATGTCCTTCCATACTTAATTGTCATGTCCTTGTTTATGATGATACTCGTGCAGTGTGTACTACTGGAGAAAAAATCCTTGTGTGTTCTACTTGGCCAATAAAGATGATTCTGATTCTGACCTTAATATGGATAATTGGATCAGCAAATGGATGGATGGAAGAATACACTGCGGCTTCTTATTTTTCTGAATGAAAAAATTATTTCATTACACAATAAAGATGTTTGGGTACATGTGAAATATCGCAACAAAAAAATCGTTGCAGGATACTATCAAACAAAAGTGGTTTTGTGTGTGTGTGTGTGTTTACAGTGAACCCATTGGTCCAACTTAGATGTTCCAGTACAGACAATTGTTGCAGTCAAATCATAGGGTGTACTTTGTTCACACAGAAGGTAACCATATTTTTTTCCTACCGACATATTGTCATATTATGGACAGCATGTGACTTGATTTAACAGTTGTGTCGCACTGACATGCTTCCACTTTTTTGGTAAGAACTGTTTTTTTTCAACTGATGCATTCGAAACATAAAGGGCTCTTCAATTACATGGTCGTGTTGGCATGTCACAAAGAGGAAATTGTCGCGAGGGCTATTTTTCACCACTCAAAATACATTCACACGCAAATGACAAAAGAATTCTCAATAAGGTTGTGCATTTAATTTCTGCAGTATGCCTTCAATATTGTAAACACTATAATCTTGTGAGCTGGCCATTTATATATTTATCAGTAGCTTCAGACTTTGAGCTACTCCATCTATGCTCTGTGTCTTCATTTCGCTTCATCCAGTATTACAAATCATTCCAGAGTATCTGCGCCATTATGGCTACGAGAACATATTCCACATTGGGATGAAATCATTTTGGGATTTTCCCTTGACTCATAATTAGATTTGTAGCATTCTTCCTGCCTTTATTTTCCACTCATCTATCGTGTTTGTATCAAATAATGTGACTTTGACATGCTCTGTTGTCTGCATGTTAAACCAGAATGCCTCATCTGGAAACTGTGTCGCAAAATTTCGCCTCGGACGACCCTTGGAAAAAGTGAATGATCTTATGTGAGACCAGCAGTATGTTAATCTTTTATTTAATGCGACATTTGATGGATTTTCATAAAATAAAACTTATGACCTGTTCCAAAAGGGTTGGATGGGGCTTAATTTCATCCATTGCGCACAATCCACAGATTTGGAGCCAATGTGTTGCATGAAGTTTTCATAACCTCTTGTCCCGTCTCTTTTTTGGTTTGACGTGCTCATTTACAACCTGGACCACGCAGCATATGTTGTTCATGCCAGGCTGAGCTGTTATTCCTTCCAAAGGGTGGATTATGTGGAAAATACTGAGCCAAATGCTATTTCCTGTCAAAAAAAAAAACAATTGAGAAAAAGGCCAAAAGCAAATGATCACATTTATTACTCAAGACTACTTAACCATGCCTTTTCGTGTGTGATGAGGCTGTACTTGTTGAACAAAGGTTACAGCACTTCTTTGGAGTAAAGTCGAGTTGGTTCCCCCTGCCTGACAGGATTTACATGATTTATCAGTCAAATAATCAGTTTTGTGTCGCTGATGGTGTAGTGCAGGGGTCGGGAACCTTTTTGACTAAGAGAGCCATAAAAGCAAAATATTTGGAAATGTATTTCAGTGAGAGCCATATATATATATATATATATATATATATAGTTTTGTGTATATATAAAACTGTATTTTAAAAGTGATTTCAACAAAATGTCAGTATAATAAGCCTCTGAATGTATTTTTTAAAATAATTTTGTGATAATACTCACCATTAATGTGAATGGTTTTCCGATCCTCACGATTGCTAAAAATCCAGCAAAACTATCGGAATGAAAGTCATCTTGCCGGGTCCATACGCAAAGTTACTGCTGGCTTGCTTGCACACTGCTCAGTAGCTTGCACGCTTCCTTTCGGCTGTCTCTCACACAGTGTTTTGATGGGAACGTAGCATGGGGCGTGTCAAAGTGCTGCTCTGCATTTGACCGTTTATCGATGGTATTTTGTCTTTGCAAATCAGACACACCGCAGAACCCGTTCTCTCCACAAAGGCGAATCCTTCTGTCCATTCGTCCTTAAGTCTACCAAACTTGTCATCTTTTTTTCTTTTCGCCATCTTATTCGCGAAGGATTAGCTTTGAGCTAATGGCCGTGCAGGTTGATAGTGGTACCCTTGCCGGAGTTTTATGAGGGTTGCGTGCGGTCGGTTCCCACTCAGTGACGGTGTGAATGTGGGTGTTTATGGTCGTTCGTCTCTATATGTGCCCTGTGACTGTCTGGCAACCAGTTCAGGCGTTGTTCTACCTTTTGCATGAGGTCAGCTCCAGCAATCCCTGCGACCTTCTTCAGGAATATGCGGTGTTGAAAACAGATGCATGGAGAATCCGTTCTTGTCCTGGCACTGAGACACGTATGTGCCAGACAGAACTCAAATGGATCCAGATGGGCAACGATGTGATATTCATATAAGATAACAGGCAAACATCTTAGGCCACTGTTTTCTTTGTTTTAATGACATTTTACACTGCAATCTTAATGACAGTAAAACAGAAAACAGTCGTAACCATGCAGTTAGCAATTTTATGGTGTATATACTGTATATGTCAAACTTTGCAGAGGCTTGGCACATGCGATATGTAAGAACACAATAGCTCTCAGCTCCAGCTCACTCAAGAGTCTAATTTGGACAAATTGACAATGGAGGAATGGAAGTCACTCTGGCATCACAGCCTTGAAACCAACAAAAAGATAACGACACCGCCAATCATTTTCTTTGAACCTGGAAGTAGCCTACAAACAGACGGACTAAGAAACAGTAATTCAACACATCACAATTTATTTTTCCATTTGAGGTTATAGTTGAGTCTTGGTTGGTGGGGGGTCGGGGGTTGGGGGCGGTAAAATTCCAGTTTAATTTGGCCAGTCATTATTTGCGAGAAGAAAGCAAATAGAACCTCAGACTTACGCAAAGTATTGTACTGTATGCTAGGATTACCGCATAAATATGACGTGGAAATATAGACGATATTCACTAGTTTCACGAGTGTCGAATTTCATAGAAGAAAATAAATGCTTGGAAATTGTCCAAATGAACCTTACTGAACCGACCTGTCATGGCACCATTTATGACAGAGCAGCGAGGAGAATACCGAGGAAAGTTCAGCATATGAACATTATCAACCTGAGGGATAAACACAAAGTCAAGTTTAAATCCAGTTGGATGGACTCCTCCGTCTTTCAGTTAGCTGATAAGAGAGATGGGAGGTGAGGCGCTGATTATCATCAGCCACTCTCAAATTAACTCCCTATTCAAACAAATACATCGGGATGGGAATTTGGATATTCCTGCTTTGACAGTGAGGCACGTTGTGAGTTTTGCAACCCTGCTCAGACATTGACACGCTTTATGCACAACATTGATACAGTACATCTTACATTCGGTGCAACAAAAGTTACTTAGCCATGGCAGCATACCATGTGCTGCTCACCATCAAAATGTACACTAATTTAGAGATATTTATTTACACCAGCTGTAGAAGCACAGATGACAGAGGATTCACTTGCACAGCCAAACCAGGATGGACTGTTATCTCCATTTCCATCAGGTTAGCCATCCATGGAGTCTGATAAATCTTCACCACAGCCCACACTGGAGGAGTGCGGAAGCATGCCTGCGTTTAGGGTTGTACTAACCTACAGCTGGCAATTGTTTTTTTGTTTTCTTTTGTACAATACATGCTGATTTATATAGCGCTTTCACAACAGCGGCAGCTGTAACAAAGCGCTTAACAAAACAGTTAACATAAAGTAAAATAAATAAAAACAACACAATATAAAACACAGACAGTCGTGCAGTTCTAACCACTTTTCCGTCACACGCTTTGTTGTAACATCACAGAACACTCAGTAAACGTCATACTAAATATACCAGTGTTGACTAAACACACTATTATAGTACATTATCAGGGTGGTAAAAGCATTTATGACAGCATTCAGTGATAATTTTACAGTTTTAGTTCTGCGAGTCCCAGAAAATCGCTGATCAGAAAAGTATGAGTCCCATTATGCATTTATGATACTAATGCAGCGTGTTATACCGGAGACAAATTCCTTGTGTGTTATGCATACTTAGCCAATAAAGGTGATTCTGATTCTGATTAGAGAGTCCCAAATTTCGAATTCTGAAATGGTCTACTTATTCAATTGCATATGATAATAACACAAATAACAACAATACACATTGATAATAGGTTTATTTCTTATAAACAAATGCTGCAAAAATTTAAATAGTTCTGGCATACAAGATTTGCTGAGAAATAGGTTCTTATTCCATCCCATGGTTCAGTCTTTGAGTTCATATCGCCGCAATAAACATTCGCAACACTTGTTTTAACGTTACACAACTTGGCAATCGTCTGCTTTCCACAAGGTGAAGGCCGATCTCGCCAATCTCGTCTCACGAGAACGGAAATCTCGTCATGCGAGATTACGTAATGCGAGATCAAAACAACAATGGCGGCGATTGTCAAAGTGCGATCGTTGCTGGAAAAAACGATTTACCATCGTTTTTTATTTTTTTACTTTCCTTGCATCCCAAAAAGGCACATTATTTGGAACTGTGCATCTGGCAGGAAAATTATGCGTCTAGGAAGCGGGATGCAGAGGTAACGAGATGGCTGCAGCACGGGAAAGAATAAAAATACAGAACAAATAACTACCGTCTCAGTCTTGAATTTTGTTTATGCTTGAAAGCAAGCACAAGGCACCATTCAACCTTTCTGAAATGTGACTTGTTTGTGTGTTTGTTTGTGCATGTGTGTGTCCTCTGATATGTGGGCATGATTATCTTTCTCGCATTTTCCCTGCCATCCATTCACAATAAAGAACAACAACACACACGCATACAGGAGTTGCTGTGTAACAACATGATCCCGCGGAATGAAATCATTCCTGACATTCTTCTCAATGTACCGTGTGTGTGTGTGTGGGGGGGGGGGCTGTAAGGACAGATGGAAAACTAAATAATTAATTTTAGACAATCATGACATTTATTTGTTCTCGTAATACTTTAAAATTACACAGCCATGCCAAAGGGAACTTAGCAAAAAGAAAACCAACAAAATTGAAGTCACATACAGAAAAAAATATTTTGAATCGGGCCCACCCATAACACAACCAAGTAAAATTTTGGCCCAATTGTCATATAAAAGACAGGTTAATAAAATAATAATGAGTTTTCCCACCCATTGTTTTGTAGCTCGGCCGGGCGACAATCTGCCAGTCTCAAGCAGTCAGGCTACACAGGTTATATTGGATGCACAAATTACGATTTGCAAACAGCATCTCATTTAAGAAAAGATCAGCTCAAACAGATGTTACCAATATACAACAACTGTTAGTATGACAACAATGTCATACGAACAGTACCAAGCACCTACAAATTGGTGTAACCTGCCATTATTACTTTGGACAATGCCATTTATGTTTGCAAACATTGGTAGTAACATGCTACATTTACTGCGTTACAGTTACTCAAGTAACTTTTGGGGATAAATAGTACTTTATGTTGCAATAAAATTACTCTCTAGCTTTTACTTGAACTTTTATGTAAAGAAGAAGGTCCGCTCGTTACAGTTCTTTATCATTCAATAATTGCTTGTAGTGATCTGGTTCATCAACAAGACTTCCTCCTTGGGCGCGTGCCACTAAGATAAGATAAGATAAGATATCCTTTATTTGTCCCGCAATGGGGAAATTACAACTAGTGACGTTTAATTCCATTTCACCAATCAAATTCCGTCTGTCACAGGACGGCAGAACATTTTCGCAGAGTAGGCAAAGTGACTTGTAAATGGAGGACTGAGCGGTGCACAACTCATGTTCACAATTCAGACTACAATAAACAAGAGCTTAACCTGCATTGCGTTTCTGTGACTGTCGAAACGTGGAAACTTAAGAAAAAAACAAAAACAGTGCGGTAAATTGCAGACGCTTTTTTTTTCTCTTTTTAATCTGAATCAGAATCAGAATCATCTTTATTGGCCAAGTATGTAGAACACACAAGGAATTTGTCTCCGGTATAACATGCTGCATTAGTATCATCGTAAACAAGGACATGACAAATAGGTATGGAAGGACATTTCGTAATGTAAGTGAACCGTAGTGCGGTGGGACCACCCAGTACAACTGTGAGACAATGTGCAAAGTATCAAGCAGAGCTAAAGTGATCAGTGGTAGAATACAATACTATGACAGTTGTACCGTTGGTGCAGAAAATAATTGAACCATTTTAGAGTGACCAGTAGCAGTATTTGTTGTACAAGAAGAGTGACTGTGTCAGTGACTGTTTAGGGAGTTAATGGCTAGAGGGAAGAAGCTGTTTAAGTGTCTGCTGGATTTGGTGCGCATGGATCTGTAGCGCCTGCCTGAGGGGAGTAGCTGGAAAAGGTGGTGGGCAGGGTGCGGGGGATCCAGGAGGATTTTCTGTGCCCTTGTTTTGATTCTTGCAGTGTGCAAGTCCTCAAGAGTGGGTAGGGCGGTGCCAATGATTTTTTCCGCCGTTCTAACTGTCTGTTGAAGTCGGATTTTGTCCTTTTTTGTGGCGGCCCCAAACCAAACCGTGATGGAAGAACACAGGAATGATTCGATGACAGCTGTGTAGAACTGACGTAGCACCTCCTGTGGCAGGCCATGCTTCCTCAGCAGCCTCAGGAAGTACATCCTCTGCCGGGCCCTTTTCAGGATGGAGATGGTGTTGACTTCCCACTTCATGTCCTGGGAGACTGTGATTCCCAGGAACTTGAAGGTCTCGACGGTTGACACAGGGCAGTTGGATAGTGTGAGGGGCAACTGTGGAGAAGGATGTTTCCTGAAGTCCACGATCATCTCTACGTTTGTGTAGAGGGAGAAGAGCAGTGGAGAGAGGACACATCCCTGTGGGGCCCCAGTGCTAGTGGTGCGTGTTGATGATGTTGTTGCTCCGAGTCTCACCTGTTGTGTCCGTCCCGTCAGGAAGCTGAGGATCCACTGGCAGATCGTAGGGGACACACCGAGGTGAAGAAGTTTGGGGGTGAGGAGTTCCGGAATGATGGTGTTGAACGCAGAGCTGATATCCACAAACAGGATCCTTGCGTAGGTCCCTGTGCTGTAGAGGTGCTCGAGGATGTAGTGCAGACCTATGTTGACTGCGTCCTCCACAGACCTGTTTGCCCGGTAGGCAAACTGAAGAGGGTCCAGCAGGGGTCCGGTGACGTTCTTTAGGTGGTTCAGCACAAGGCGTTCAAAGGACTTCATGACCACAGACGTCAGGGCGACAGGCCTATAGTCGTTCAGGATGGGACCTCACACAGCTCCAGGGATCTGTTGAAGATTTGTGTGAAGACCGGAGCCAGCTGGTCAGCGCAGACTTTCAGGCAGTAGGGGGACACTTTGTCGGGCCCCACAGCTTTCTTGATCTTCTGCTGCTTGAAGAGCCGTCTCACGTCCTATTCGTGGATCTGTAGTGGAGAAAAAGAGGGTGGGGGTGGGGGGTAGATAGAGTAGTTTCTTGTAGAGGTGGGTGGGTGTGGGAAATGGGGGTGGCCTTTTCAAATCGGCAGAAAAACATGTTTAGTTCATCAGCAAGACCCTTATTGTTCACTGTTTGGGGGGATGGCATTCTATAGTTTGTGATCATTTTCAGGCCATTCCATACAGATGCAGAGTCGTGAGCAGAGAACTGGTTTTTCAGCCTCTCTGCATAGCTTCTCTTAGCGATGTTAATTTCCTTTGTCAATTGGTTTCGGGCGTGTTTGTACAGTGCCCGATCTCCACTTCTAAATGCGGCCTCTTTCTCTTTCCTGAGTTGCCTGAGTTTGTTATGTCTCGGATAAAATAGGTTCAGAAAATCTCTCAACACGTCATTAATGAGGCACTGAAATACCGCGGGCGCATTGGTTAGCCCAAATGGCATGACCAAATATTCGAAGTGCCCTAATGGCGTCTTGAATGCTGTCTTCCATTCATCCCCCTCCCGAATTCGGACCAGATGGTAAGCGCTTCGTAAATCAAGTTTGGAGAATATGGTGGCAGATTGGAGGGGGGCGAACGCCGAATCTAACAACGGAAGTGGGTACTTGTTCTTGATTGTGATTTCGTTAATGCTCCGATAATCAACACACGGGCGTAACGACTTGTCTTTCTTTTCGATAAAGAAGAACCCGGCACCCAATGGGGATTTAGACGGCCGAATGAGGCCAGCCGAGTGTGAGCTATCGATGTATTTCCTCAGAGCCTCTTGTTCCGGCTGTGAGACCTGATATAATCGGAAATTCGGGAGTGGGGCGTTATCTATCAGGTCGACTGCGCAGTCGTAGGGCCGGTGAGGCGGCAAGGATTGGGCACGGTCTTTACTAAATACTTGGCGTATATCATGGTAAATACTCGGAACATTATCCAAACAAATAACTTCTGGTGGCTCGCTACGGGTCGGCCCTCTATTTTCTGCCGCCGAACGCAAACAGTGGGTATAGCAGAATGAGCTCCAATTCTCGATCGCAGGACGTTCCCAGGAAATGACAGGGTTATGTTCTCGCAGCCACGGCAACCCCAAAACTAAGGGTACGGATCGAGACCGCATGATATAGAACCTTCGGTATTCAATGTGATTGCCCGATAATTTTAGCCTTACTGGCCCGGTGATTTTTCTTACTTCCGCCAAGAGTCGCCCGTCAAGGTCGTGAACCCGCTTTGTTTCTCTTAAGTCCTCAACTGGGCAACCCAGTTCCTTAGCCACTTTGGGGTCTAAAAAACAATTGTCCGCCCCAGAGTCCACCAAGGCCCGAATAGTAATGGCCCGTAAGGGACCATAGAGAGTTCCGTCCAGCTCGAGTCTATTAGGATGTCCCGGACGGGACTCCTCCCCTCTCGACTCCCGCGACTCAATACCGGGTGCAAACTCACAGTTATCGGGGCGCCCGGACGGGCGGGCCGGTGTCGCGGAACAGTTGGCAACACGGTGTCCGGGTTGACCGCAGTAGAAGCAGGCCCGATCCCGAATCCGACGCTCTCTCTCCTCTGGTCCCAAGCGTCCGCCTCCCAGCTGCATGGGCTCCTCCTCTGCGTCGGCTGGGCCGGAACACGAATGACGCTCGGGTCCGGATGGTCGCCAGGACTCGTGTTCAGCCCGCCGACTACCCGCACGTCGGGATTGAAAACGGGTATTTCCCCGTTCGTCCATCCGTTCCCTCTCACGCTCCCGCATGCGGTTGTCCACGATGAGGGCCAGATTGATGAGCTCCTCCAGGTTGGTGCTATCATCGCGGGTAGCCAGTTCGTCCTTTAAAGCAACACTTAACCAGCGGCGAAACAAACCACACAGGGCGCGGTCCCCGTAACCGCTACGGGCGGCCAAAATACGAAAAGAGATGGAATATTCGGCAACGGATTGTCGTCCTTGCCGAATAGCTAATAGCCGACCTTCGGCCTCCCTTCCCATAACCGGATGTTGAAACACGCGACGAAACTCGGCGATAAACTCCGGGAAGGAAGACCGAAGCCCGGGTTGAGCATTGCTGATCTCCACTGCCCAAGACGCCGCCTGACCAGTCAACAGGCTCATAATGAACGCCACCTTGGTGCTATCCTTACCGTACGCAGCAGGTTGCTGGTCGAATAATAGAGAGCACTGGTGTAATAACGAGGGGGGAAGATGGTGTCTCGGTTGTAACCGTAGGGGATCTTGGGGGTGGCGTTTCTCGGGGGCTCGTGTGTTCCATTCGGGAACACAACATTTCAAGCCGCTGGGCCAAGACGGCGACTGCCTCCCGGAGCTCCGTGAGCTCTTGTCTGTGCTGGCCCACTAGTTGCCCCTGGCTGGTCAAGGCGGTCATGATCTTGTTTATGTCTACAGGATCCATTATGGTGGGAGTATTCTGTTATGTCTCGGATAAACCGAGTTTAGGGGGGATCCAAAAAGCGTAGACAAAAACAAGGTCTCCGTAGGAAAAAATACAGTTTAATGTATCAATCGCACCGAAATAAGGCGAGAACATAAAGCGCTGGTCCACAATAAGGACCAGAAGGCAAATCCAAACGAGTAACAAAAAGCGCTTGCACAAAAGAGCAAGGGAGACAAATAAAGACCGCAGAATACAAACGAAAAACAATGTATCACCAATACACGCACGAAAGCCAAATCACCAAAACAAAACAGTAGTTACTCAATAATGGGTACCGAGAAATATAACGTGAAATCACGACAAGGTCAAAAGCCAACTAGTCAAAGAACAGCGAAACAGCAATGCCATAGACAATACTCCCACAACAGGTGAATGGCGGAGGAGTCCTTAAATACTGAATCTAATAATTACAGATTGGCAGCAGGTGTGCCAGAAAGTCCGCTCATGCCACCTGCTGGCCAGACCGCAAAACCGAAACGTGACAGAGTTTGGGAGTAAACCATGGCTTGTTATTGTTGAAGGAGCGGAAGGACTTCGTTGGTACACACATGTCCTCACAGAAACTGATGTATGATGTTACAGTGTCTGTGTATTCATCCAGTGTGCCCATTGAAGTTTCAAAGACGCCCCAATCAGTGCAGTCTAAGCATTCTTGTAGAGCTAGCTTTCCTTCATCTGTCCATTTTTTCACAGTCTTAACAACCGGTTTAACACATTTGAGTTTCTGTCTGTATGTAGGTATTAAGTGGATTAAATTGTGGTCAGAAAGCTCCAATGCTGCACGGGCGATCGATCGGTATGAATTTTTGATTGTTGTATAGCAGTGGTCTAGAATGTTGCCTTCTCTGGTGAAACAGTCGATGTGCTGCTCATATCTGGGAAGTTCACGGTTAAGATGTGCTCTATTAAAATCGCCCAAAATGATCAGGGGTGACTCTGGGTATTTTAGTTCGAGTTTGTTTAATTGTTCAGCTCGCGTTTGTATCGCCATGTTAGCGTTAGCTTGTGGCGCAATGTAAACACAGACTAGTAAAAAGGAGGTGAACTCACGTGGCGAGTAGAATGGCTTGCAGTTTAAAGACAGCGACTCCAGGTCCGGGCTGCAGTGTGCGTCGAGCTTCGTGACATCAGTGCACCATTCTTCGTTGATATAGAAGCAAATCCCACCACCTTTCGATTTCCCTGATAGCTCCGTGTCGCGGTCGGCTCAGAGAAGGCGGAAGATGTAGTGCGGAATCCGGGTGGCGGTCACTGAGCCAGGTTTCAGTGAAGCAGAGCGCAGCAGAACGTGCAAAGGTTTTGTTGGTCTTTGTGAGGAGAAGAAGTTCATCCATCTTGTTTGGCAGAGATCGTAGATTAGCAAGATGGATCGATGGGAGCGGGGTTCGAAATCCACACTGCCAGAGCTTGACTACCACGCCGGCTCGCTTCCCCCTCCTCCGGCGGCGTTTCCATGCTCCGTACAGCACAGCCGCTCCACTTGCGATTAGCTCCGAAAAACCTTGTGGATTTTCGTGTGCTGGTCAAAAAAGACCGAGCGTAGACTCCCCAATGCTAAGCAACTTTTCCCTTGTGTAAGTAAGCCGCTCAGGGTCGCCAAAAACTAAAGAAAATGACAAAAACAGGGATACTAGGGAGCGTGTAACCGAGGCTGCCATACCTGTGCTAAAGACAATATCAGCAATATATTCATCGTCACAAGTAACTGTCAAATGGACATCTTTTGGAGTAAATTCTGTACTGTAGCCTCCTTGCACACATTATGGCTGTTTTGCATGCATCAAAAATGTAGCAATTAAGTATACCTATGCTTAAGCAATAAATCTGGTCAACATGTGATCTTCTTTTGAACCCAGCCACATCCCAGTCATAAGAGGATCTGCACACGCCTTCAAGTAATTTTTAAAAATTGTTTTATCATTCCCTATCCTCTCAAAAATATATATGCCCTATTTTCCGCACTAAAAGGCGCACTGGATTATGAGGCGCACCTTCAATGGATGGCCTATTTTGTAATTTTTTTCATATATTGGACGCACTGGATTATAAGGCGCAATGTCCAATGCATCCACTAGATGGAGCTACGCTCCTTCCGTTCGACTCGAGAGGCATTCATGACCGCCTCCGAAAAACGTAAATTAACGATTCCTTCAATGATACTACGAAAATTGAAAATAATGTAGCAAAACAGAATATCAAGTGACAAAATCACAAAATAAATTCTATAACCCCCCCACCGCCTCCCCCAAGAATTTATTTTGGCATTTCCTTGAGCGTATCTCCAACAGAACGATCGGATGTCAGTAAAATGTGGGAGACTGCACTGTCTTAGAAGTGTTTGTTTTGTACTGTATTCACAAACGAGGAAATCACAAAATAAATTCTGTAGGGGTGCTATAGAATTTATTTTGTGATTTCCTCACTTGATTTACTGTTTTGATGCATTATTTTCAATTTTCGTCATTTCATTGAAGGAAACGTTAATTTACGTTTTTCGGAGGTGGTCATGAGTCAAACGGAAGAAGAGAAGGCACAGAGACGAACAAAGACGTACCTGTATTTGTTGAAACTGTGAAAACCATCAATAAAATGTGTGTTTTAAAAAAGAACAACACCACAGTTCTCCTTTTTCTGGAGCTGCAACAAAAACTTTTTTTAATAAAGCAGCGCCACAGTTCACTGAACCAACAGCAAGTTATAGCATTGAAAGCATGTCTCCAGCAAGAAGCCATCTTGGGGTTGACAAATTACCCTAATGACCATACACAAGGTGTACCGGATTTTAAGGCGCGCTGTGAGCTTTTAAGAAAATGGAAGACTTTTCGTGTGCCTTATAGTGCGGAAAAAACGGTAAATATATTTGTAATTTAGTTGAATTGTACAGGTTGTTGGTCATGGAAAGAGAAAATTACAGTGGAACCTCAATTTAAAAAGCACCCCTTTTGTGAACAGGTGCAAGTTATGCACAAGGTTTGTGCAGAAAAGCTGACTCTAGTTACGTACATTTTTCATTATACGAACCTTCTCAGCAAGGATGAGCGGATGGATCCGTATTGCTTTTCACACAATTCAGCCATCATTGATTCTGGAACTAATTGTGGTAGCTGTGCTGTTTTTTTACTTTTAATTAGACATCAGGGTGACTTAAGGGTGTCCAGAGGGGATGACATCATCCCCCAAGTGGAGGAGTTTAAGTATCTTGGGGTCTTGTTCACCAGGAAGGGCACAACAGAGCAGGAGATTGACAGACGGAAGCAGTGTACCATTCACACTGTGTATGGTGGGGATGAGGCGCTGCTTACCTCGACTCGGGACAACTTCAAAGACCACCTCAACCCGACCAACACACCTTCCTTTGTGGAAGCAGAGACTGGGGATCCTGAGGTCGGCTCTCCTATCTCTGGGATTGAAGTCACTGAGTCAGTTAAAAAGGTCCTCGGTGGCAAAGCCCTGGAGAGGGATGAGATACGCCCAGTTGCGGGGCTGTCCTAATTGACACATCTCTGCAATATAGTGGTTGAAGTCACCGATGTGGTTAAAAAGCTCCTCGGTGGCAGGGCCCCAGGGGTGGATGAGATTCGCCCGGAGTTCCTCAAGGCTCTGGATGCTGTGGGGCTGTCCTGGTTGACATGCCTCTGCAGCATCGCGTGGTCATTGGGGAGAGTGCCTCTGGATTGGCAGACTAGGGTGATGGTCCCTCTTTTTAAAAAGGGGGACTGGAAGGTGTGTTCCGACTACAGAAGGATCACACTCCTCAGCCTCTCTGGTAAGGTCTATTCAGGGGTGCTGGAGAGGAGGGTCTGTCGGAAAGTTGATCCTCAGATTCAGGAGGAGCAGTGTGGTTTTCGTCCCGACCATGGAACAGTGGACCAGCTCGACACCCTGAGCAGGATCTTCGAGGGTGCATGGGAGTTCGTCCAACCAGTCTACATGTGCTTTGTGGACTTGGAGAAGGCGTTCGTCCGTGTCCCTTGGGGAGTTTTGTCGGGGTTGCTTCGGGGAAATGGTGTGCCGAACTGCCTGATCAGGGCTGTTTGGTCCTTATACCACTGATGTCAGAGTTTGGTTCGCATTGCCGGCAGTAAGTTGGATATGTTTCCAGTGAGGTTTGAACTCCACCAAGGTTGACCTGTGTCAGCGAGTCATTGATGGGGCCAGTTTGGTGGCCTCAGTATTGCATCTCTGGTTTTTGCAGATGATGTGGTGCTGTTAGCTTCTTCAACCTGGGATCTCTAACTCTCACTGGAGCGTTTCGCAGCCAAATGTGAAGCGGTTGCAATGAAAATTAGCACCTCCAAATCTGAAACAATGGTCCTTAGTCAGAAAATGGTGGAGTGAGGATGAGATCTTCCTCCAAGTGGAGGAATTTAAGTATTGTGGAGTCTTGTTCACCAGGAACCATCATCAACCCTGTTTCATCAAGCTCCGACTGGCATCAACCATGAAGGTCCATCCCGTCTTCAAAGTTTCCCTGCTCAAACCTGTGGTATCCAGTCCCCTGGCTCCTCCTTCCACCCCGCCTCCTCCTCTGTGGGTGTTAGATGTGGACACTGTGAGATACATTTTGGACTCTAGGTGTATGGGTAGGGGTGTCTAATACTTGGTTTACTGGGAGGAGTATGGACCGGAAGAGCGGCAGTGGATCCCCGCTCTTGGATCTTGGACCTGTCCCTTCTCTGTACCCTCATCTCAACCCATCCGTCAAAACCAGCTAGTCTGCCAGGAGGCATCCATTGAGGGGGTGGTACTGTCATGA
Organism: Hippocampus guttulatus; assembly: GCF_054856545.1. Classification (NCBI taxonomy): domain Eukaryota; kingdom Metazoa; phylum Chordata; class Actinopteri; order Syngnathiformes; family Syngnathidae; genus Hippocampus; species Hippocampus guttulatus. The sequence goes on along the minus strand of NW_028233928.1, from coordinate 8,897 downwards.
TCTTGTTGTTGTGTATCTCCAGCAGGAGGCAGATGAGAGCCTTTCCTTCAGTGTGCAAACCTGCTGCCCATGATCATTAGCTATGTATTTAAGGACTGAGAATCTTGGCGGATTATTTGGACCTTATTGCTGCTCTTGCTGAAGTTTATGTTTTCTAGACCTCTCACTCTCATCATAGTCATTTTTGTTATCTTAGTTCCACATTATTATCAGTGTAGTCTTTGGGGAGTCATTTAATTTTGCTATCCTTTTGTCTCTTGTCATTTCGTTTGATATCCTCCGGTTAATTATTTCCTTGCCTTTGCAAGCGTTCTTTGTTGCTGTTTTGTTTTTACTGGTTATTGTTGACCAGCGATTTCTGTTCATACTTTGTCATTTCACTTTTTGTGAAGAAATATTTTTGTTCAGGAGTTTTCGTCTGATCACTTTTCAGTTTGTTTTCGAACTCCCTTTAGCATAAGTTGAGAACCTGGGTCATCCGGGAGGGACTCAGAGTCAAACCGCTTCCCCACCATGTCGAGAGAAGCCAGATGAGGTGACTCGGGTATCTGATTAGGATGCCTCCTGGACCTGTCCCACCGAGAGGAGGCTCAGCGGATGACCGAAGACATGCTGGAGAAACAATGTCTCCTGTTTGGTCTGGGAACGCCTTGGGAACCCCCGGGAAGAGCTGGAAGAAGTGGCTGGGGAGAGGAAAGTCTGGGCTTCCCTGCTAAAGCTGTTGCCACCACGACCCGACCCTTGTTAAGTGGTAGAGAATGGATGGATGGGTGGAGTGACTTAAAAATTACTGTTGGCCAGTGTTGGGAACGTTCATTTTCTATGCAAACTTGTTCAAAGTTCGGTTCATATTCTTTTTATTTTTATTTTTAACAATACGTTACTGCAAGCCATTATCCTCAAAGTACTGGCATTTCCACACTCATAGAAAGCTGACAATTTCACTTTATAATCTCATGAGGCAAAACTTGTTTGTATTATTCTTTTTTTTTAATGTGTCTTTAATGTGCAAGCAGAAATACATTCTAAGGTTAGGACCAAGCTGAGGTAGGAAATGAGCTGTCACACACCATCCATCCATCAATTTTCTGATCCGCTTTATCCTCACAAGGGTCACAGGGCATGCTTGAGCCTATCCCAGCCATCTCCGGGCAGTCGGCAGGGGACACAGAGAGGAACAGCCATCCGCACTCACACTCACACCTAGGGACAATTTAGAGCAGGGGTGCCCATTACGTCGATCCTGATCGACGGGTAGATCTAGGACAGGTCCCAAGTAGATCCGAGCAGTGTAGAGGAGAAACAAAAAAACAACCATTTGTGTGTCTTTGTACATGTTAGTAATATATTTTTGGGGGTTAATGTGCGCCGCACCCTAATCATCCTATCAGTCTCATTTCTACAAAAAAATATTTAAAAAATCAAATAAAGCATGTATGGCGGCCCGGTAGTCCTGTGGTGAGCACGTCGACTTCAGAGTGCAGAGGTACAGGGTTCAATTCCAGCTCCGGCCTCCCTGTGTGGAGTGTGCATGTTCTCCCCGGGCCTGCGTGGGTTTTCTCCGGGTACTCCGGTTTCCTCCCACGTTCCAAAAACATGCATAGCAGGCTGATTGAAGACTCTAAATTGTCCCTAGGTGTGAGTGTGGGCGTGAATGGTTGTTCGTCTCTGTGTGTCCTGCAATTGGCTGGCAACCGATTCAGGGTGTCCCCCGCCTACTGCCCGAAGACAGCTGGGATAGGCTAGCACTGCCTGCGACCCTAGTGAGGATAAAGCGGTTCGGAAAATGAATGAATGAACGAACGAAAGAAATAAAGCATGTAAATCATTAACTTACGGTGGTGCCTGATTACGTCACCGGAAATTGTTAGCGCTCAGCAGTCTGCAATTGCAGCTTGTGATCAGAGCTGTTGCGCTATATCTTTTATCGTCATTATTTTCCTTCAGAGTTTGCTTTGTGTACAATTCACCGAGGGCACGGGCAAAGAATAGGAATCTAGGAGGGTCCAGGGAAGCACTTTAAAACGGTACGTGTGAGCTACGATAGTTAACAGGCTGCAAAAGTGCATTGCATGCCTCAGTTTCAGGCTGTTTCTCATCATGGCATGCGAGCGCGTGTGTGTGTGCGCGCGTGCACGTGCGCGTGCGCGGTAAGGGGCGGTCCTGGGAGGTTGGTTGATCGAAAAGTCGATCTTAGGTCCAAAATGTTTGGGCAATTTGGATTGTTCAATCAGCCTGCCATGTATGTTTTTGGAATGTGGGAGGAAACTGGAGTACCCGAAGAAAACCCACGCAGGCGCGGGGAGAACATGCAAACTCCACACAGGAAGGCCGGAGCTGGCATCTAAACCCATGACGTCTGCACTGTGAGGTTGAGACGTTAACCACTCGACCACCGGGCTGCCCAGCTGTCACACACACACTCTCACGAAACCCTCCATCCGTATTCATGGAACTGTAAAACAATGACACATCTGTGCCTTTTTGCGATCCACTGCCGATTATCCTGAATAGGGTTGCGAGGGGTCGCGGAGCCTATCTCAGCTGACTTTCGGCGGATGACAAACTACACCCTGAACTGGTCGCCAGTCAGTCACAGGGAACTAATCTGTGTGTGTGTGTGTGTGTGTGTGTGCACGTGAAAAATAATTAGGATTTAGACAAAACATGAAAAAATTTTTTTGAACAGGGTTATGTTATTTTGGAAGGAGACTCTTTTTCAATGGAGGTTGTTGTTGTTGTTGCTGTTGTTGTCCTCTTCTCCCTTCATATTAAAGCCCAATAGCACTTGTTTTCTATTTGCATGTTTTTTATTTATAATGAAGTCAAATTTCAGTAGTTTTTATATTTTGCTTTTTTTCAACCACACACTGATCAAAATCGAATATAAAAATTTAACAAAAACAAAATTTGGGGGCTGAAATGGATTACCGTATCGGCACCGATGAACATCCAGGGTATGGACATGGAGAGGGTGACCTCCTACAAGTACCTAGGTGTTCTTCTGAACAACAAACTGGACTGGTCTACAAACACGGACAACCTGATTAGGAAAGGACAGAGCCGACTCTTCCTACTCAGGAAACTGAGGTCTTTTGGGGTTCAGGGGTCGCTCCTTAAGACTTTCTATAACTCGGTGGTGGCCTCGGCCATCCATTATGGCATTGTCTGCTGGTCAGGCAACATCTCAGCCCGGGACAGAAAGAGACTGGAGCGACTGGTCAGGAAGGCCAGTTCTGTCCTGGGTTGCTCCCTTGACACTCTGGAGGAGGTGGGCAACAGAAGGATGCTAACTAAGCTAAAAGCTATGATGGACAGTCCCTCCCACCCTCTCCAGCCCGCCCTGACAGCACTAGGTAGCTCCTTCAGCCAGAGACTGTTACACCCGCGCTGCAAGAAGGAGAGATACAGACGCTCGTTCCTACCAACTGCTGTCAGGCTGCTGAATAAAAAATAGCAACAATAATATTTCATAATTAAATGATGTGGAAAACAACTGTAAATAGCACTGCGATTTATCCATTTTGTATTTATATTGCACTTAATTGGACGGTGTTTGTTTTTTCTTCTTCTTTCTGCCTACATTCTTGCTGCTGGAGGCTGTAAATTTCCCCAGTGTGGGACTAATAAAGGATATCTTATCTTTATTTTCACGACCATTCGGCGCACCGTATTGTTGGGCGCAGTCTCAGTAACGGGTGCTATTTCTGTATTTGACACATACACAAAACCAGTGGCGGGCCGTGCATTTCAACCTTAGGCCTTCAGTGACGTCACATACATTAACACAATACAGTATAGGGTCGTCAAGCAGCACTTAATTTCAGGAGCATTTAAAACCATCAAGTATGCATTCACAATTAAGAGCAGGAAACTAAATTTATAGATATTGTCAAAAATAAAAAGATGATTTAAAATACTAAATAAAATGCCACCCAAATTACGCTGTGTAATCTTAAACAAGTCTGTCCAATAAATTGCGCAATGTCTCAGTTTCATATAAGACACCAACCAAACAATAACAAAATTGTAAACAGATCATTTGCATTTTGAGAATCGGCTATACAACAGCAAATAACTGACGATGTTGAGCAGCTGAGATTGAACGAACTTTAGTGCACGAAGGTGACGACAATGCGGCATTATAAATTGCAGGTGAGCAGATTTATTTGATACATTTTTGTATCTTTGTCATTTTATTTCATTACCATTAATTTAATACGAATGAAATAAAATGACAAGAAGAAATGTAAAATAAAATTCATTTACTCACCAATGTAGTGCCTGTTCACTGAGCTGCACATCTACGCGGTGTCCCGAAACGTTTTTAAACGCACCGTAGTTTGTAAGTGCTCAGCCGTGCTCTGATGTTTCCTTGCTGCCTTGGTAAAACAACTTTAATGGGTAAATCCAGTGTTGCTCCAAACACCAAATCGGTCCGTTGCAAGCAATAGGCATTCGCAGCAGTACAATTTGCAGTGTTTCTCAGAGGCTGTGACCCACGGGTACCGTTCATAATTGCTCGTCTGAAAATTACGGACAAACCCTTTTCCTTGCTGGGACAGGCTAGCTAGCGCAGGAGTTGGGCGACCTCTTCGCACAATATCCAGCTTTTCGTGGAAGGTCCGTCTTGAAAATTGTGTGGAAAGTAGTTCTGCAACCAGATCAACGTCTTCTTTGGCCATTTTGGGTTAAAATGCAGTGATAGCTCCCTATCGCAGGCGCTAATCCAATCACCGAACGCGCACGTCCAGTCTCGACGTAAGGCATTCTAGCTGGCCCCGGTGCGCAGACTCGTGATCTGAGTGGCTATTGCAACCTGACTGTGCCCGTTCATTTACAGCACACAGGGGCCTGCTCTGTTTAATCTGAAGGCCCCGAGCAAGTTTAATTTACCTGGCAACACAAGCTATCTGAAATATGATTGGTTAAAAACTCTACCACAATAAATAAGTTATTTATCGAGTGGCTTTCAATGTTATTTAAAATAACATTGAAAGCCACTCGACTAAGTGGAAATAATATGACGTAAATACAGAGAATAATTTTGTTTACATATTTATGAAAATAAAATAACATGAATTAAACTTATGTTATTGTATGAATGTTTCGGCCAGCAGAGAAGGCCTTGCTGGCCCTGAGGGTCCGCCACTGCACAAAACGCACTGTATTATTGGGCGCAGCCAGGCATGGTAAAACATACGCCAGCTTAAACATGCGGCATGCATGCACGCAGGCACGCTAAAAACACGTGAGCTTGAAGCATACGGTAGCATAGATGCACGCTAAAACATACCTGTCACATTTGCGAGGTGGTGGTGGACCCCAAAAAAGCAGGCAGGAGGAAGGAGCAGGGTGAACTTGAAGAAGTGCATTGATAAAACACAGAAAACTAAATCCAAAACAAAACAAATCCAAAGTAACAAACAAAAACCATGGCAGAAACCAAAAACTCTCAATAACAAAAACATGACCAAAACATGACTGAAACAAATATGACCGTAGCATACCAACAGCCACAAACAAACATGACAGCAGCAAAAAGCAACAATGACCCGACAATGAGTGGTCGGGCTGGGAGTCCTTTTAAAGCACTAATTACCTAATGACCAACAGGTGTGCAGCTGTAGGGGGAGCCCTACAGTGCCACCTGTTGGTCCCAAACCGAATCATGACAATACCAGGTATGTTAGCTTAAAGCATACGGTAGCAGCTAAGACATACGGACACACGCTAAAAACACCGTTTTTAAAAGGCAACGGAAGCAAAACTGAGTTTGGTTGTACTTTATTTAGCCATTTTACAATGTACTCACGCGACTGGTACCTGCTAGAGGCGTGCCTTTAGCGTCCTCTTACACTCCCACCCTTCACTCATTGGCGACCGGTACCTGCTAGGGGCGTGCCTTTAGCGTCCTCTTACATGCCCACCCTTCACTCATTGGGGGACTTTCGCATGCCTGTCATCACTCACGTCCGCCTTTTCTCTGTATAAACAGCGTGTCGGCCAGAAGTGCTCTCAGTCAGGCTTTGGAAGTCGGCGCATACACTAGACGCTCGGCATTATAAGGCATCCTGTCCATTTTGGAGAAAATTTAAGACTTTTAATGGCGCCTTATAGTCGTGAAAATACGGTAGTTGCATTTCCCGTCATTTCAATGGGAAAAGTTTTCTTAATTTACAAACATTTCAAGTTAAAAACAGGGCATCTTGAGACATAAATGTATTTACATTTGTTTCTTTTTTTTTTTTTTTAATGTGACAAAAATGTGCACTTCAACAGGAGTGTGGAGTCGTTTCCTTGGTACCCTTCTCATGAGGAGCCTATTGTGCTGTTTAAAAAATGGAAACTAAAAAATATAAGACCATTTATTGTGGATGAATTTGCCTTAATTTATGTGGTTGAATAAATATTTTACTTACTGTTTGTGATTTCAGAATATTTTATTTAGTATTGTTTTCCATGAAGTGAGAATATTCAGCAACAGCTGAATTTGCAGATTAATATTTTTTGTTGGGATTTTTATTCTATTTCACATTCATGATTTACAAACAAGCGAATCGGAAGTCTATTCACTGAGTACATTTGTTTTTAGACTTACTGAAGGAATTTTTGGAGGACTACTTTTTACTTTTACTTGAGTCATGTTGTTCTAAATTAGCAGGATTCTTGGACAGTTTTTGGCTGCTCTCCCCAACTCTGCATATGTGTACCAGATATTCTCAAATTGTGGTGTAAATTTCCAGACAATGTGCACGATTAAATTTGTAATCTAATACAATCATTCGCATTGTTTAGTTTTCACTAAATCGTATTTTATTCTTATCTTAAAAACTACAATAAAATAAGAATAACTACAAAATAATAACGGTACTCAGATGCACTTTTGCTGGTCACTCATTCGAAGAGGAGGACAGGAGATAGGGATTTGACTTGGTCTCACGAGCAGTCAGACTGCAATATATTTGTGTCAAAAAGCAAGCATGAAGACAATATGTCCCAACTGCTGAAGTTATTTCTTTTGGGTCCCAACACTTCCTCCCAGAGCTGTCAAACTTGGTGAAAAATGTAATAATTTTCAAACCTTCCAAACTTAAATAATGACGAATTTGTGTTTCCAGGAGCCGAATTACATGTTTGCCAAGTGCAGTACTCTGGATGATCAGTAATTCTGAGCTGGACAGAGAGAGCAAACTGTCATCTGGATGCAATGAGTTGCTCCGGAAAGTCTGTTTGTTGAAGGAGCTCACTGATACAAAAGCACACTATTAAGTCACTCGTCCTCTCTCCTCTGTCTCTCTCTATTCTGTCTTCCTCCTGCTACTTTCCATTTCAGTGGATTGTCAACATAATAGGGACAATATGGTTTTAATCAAATGCTGAGCCAATCTTTCTTGGCGAGATACTTAAAACACTTCACATGTATTCTGAACTGTCATGAAGAACACTGTCTTAATCTATTAGTGTTAATTTGATATTGGCTTGCAGATACATCCATTCTTGCCTTGCTTCATCTAAACAAATTGTCAAGAGTCAGATTTGGAGTCATGTGTCCACCTGGAGTCTGAACATTATCTAAAAAGAACAGCAAAAACTACTGGTAACTTCTCATTGCTATTACTGTATACATTTCTATCACACAAAGGAGTTGATTTAAACTCAGACAAAAGTCGCAAGAAACAATTTCTGTATGATTTCAACAAGTACAAAAAAAAAAAACCTACCGCTTCCATTTGCAACAGCTAGGATGGTAAGCCATTGCAAAGCATTTGTTTGAAATAGGAATCGATAATATAATCCAATTTTAGTTTTATTCTTGATCAAACCCTCTGTGTGTGTGTGTGTGTGTGTGTGTGTGTATATATATATATATATATATATATATATATATATATATTCCAGACTTCCAGATCCAGACTGATAAGATGGTAATGGCGAACCAACCAGATATCGTGATCATAGATAAAGGGCAGAGGAAAGCCGTTGTAGTGGATGTAGCGGTCCCAAGTGATGGAAACATCAGAAAGAAGGAACACGAGAAACTCGAGAAATACCAAGGGCTCAGAGAGGAGCTGGAGAGAGCCTGGAAGGTAAAGGTGACAGTCGTGCCTGTGGTGGTCGGAGCGCTCGGGGCAGTGACCCCCAAACTAGATGAGTGGTTGCAACAGATCCCGGGAACAACATCGGACATCTCAGTCCAGAAATGTGCAGTGCTGGGAACAGCAAGGATACTGCGCAGAGCCCTCAAGCTTCCTGGCCTATGGTAGAGGACCCGAGCTGAATGAGGGACGGACACCACCCGAGGGATGAGACGAGGATTTTTCTTTTTTATATATATATATATATATATATATATATATATATATATATATATATATATATATATATATATATATATATATATGAGCGGCTGGATAGCTCAGTTGGTAAGGCACCACACATAACATCATCCAGTGTGGATCCTTGGGCAAGATCCTTCACGTGAATGCCAACCTCATATCATGATGAGAGACAATAAATGGACTACTGGAACAAAGCGGAGATGGGAGAGGTGCGAAAACATGGCTCTGTTGGAATGCTACTACTCAAGCAACCCTAGTCAGAAGGGTTACATGCAGAGAATGTGGGCTAAATGGTTACTTCGAAACCCACAGTCACGGTTGACCACGAAACAACTAGTAGCTCAGTGTTCCAACATCCACAAACGGCAACTGCTGTCACAACTTGACATTGATGAGGTACAATACAGATTCCATGGTGAAGGTCCCCAGGCTGCCAGATCAGAGTAGGAGGTTATACCAGAGTTTGGGAGGCAAGCCTCAATGAATGCAGATGATGAGATTGGGAGCCCAGCCCCAATGAATGAAATGCTGAGCGAGGCACTGACCTGAAAGCTA
>NW_028233927.1:22500-30000 GCF_054856545.1 Hippocampus guttulatus | reverse complement strand
GTACCCTCAGCGGCACCCCTGGTACCCTCAGCCGTACCCCTGGTACCCTCAGCCGAACCCCTGGTACCCTCAGCGGCACCCCTGGTACCCTCAGCGGCACCCCTGGTACCCTCAGCGGCACCCCTGGTACCCTCAGCGGCACCCCTGGTACCCTCAGCCGTACCCCTGGTACCCTCAGCGGCACCCCTGGTACCCTCAGCGGCACCCCTGGTACCCTCAGCTGCACCCCTGGTACCCTCAGCGGCACCCCTGGTACCCTCAGCGGCACCCCTGGTACCTCCGCCATTGAAAATGAATGGGCGGCCTTCCCACCTGCCGTCAGCCGCCCGGAGGGGGAAATAGAAAATATTCGAAAGTGCGGAGCTCCGCCGTCAGAGGCCGGCTTTTCGCCCGGGGTATCCGCCCCGGGGCGCCTCTCGGGCGACCTTCCCAACTGCCGTCGGCCGCCCGGAGGGGGAAATAGAAAATATTCGAAAGTGCGGAGCTCCGCCGTCAGAGGCCGGCTTTTCGCCCGAGGTATCCGCCCCGGGGCGCCTCTCGGGCGGCCTTCCCAACTGCCGTCGGCCGCCCGGAGGGGGAAATAGAAAATATTCGAAAGTGCGGAGCTCCGCCGTCAGAGGCCGGCTTTTCGCCCGAGGTATCCGCCCCGGGCGCCTCTCGGGCGGCCTTCCCAACTGCCGTCGGCCGCCCGGAGGGGGAAATAGAAAATATTCGAAAGTGCGGAGCTCCGCCGTCAGAGGCCGGCTTTTCGCCCGAGGTATCCGCCCCGGGCGCCTCTCGGGCGGCCTTCCCAACTGCCGTCGGCCGCCCGGAGGGGGAAATAGAAAATATTCGAAAGTGCGGAGCTCCGCCGTCAGAGGCCGGCTTTTCGCCCGAGGTATCCGCCCCGGGCGCCTCTCGGGCGGCCTTCCCAACTGCCGTCGGCCGCCCGGAGGGGGAAATAGAAAATATTCGAAAGTGCGGAGCTCCGCCGTCAGAGGCCGGCTTTTCGCCCGAGGTATCCGCCCCGGGCGCCTCTCGGGCGGCCTTCCCAACTGCCGTCGGCCGCCCGGAGGGGGAGATAGAAAATATTCGAAAGTGCGGAGCTCCGCCGTCAGAGGCCGGCTTTTCGCCCGAGGTATCCGCCCCGGGCGCCTCTCGGGCGGCCTTCCCAACTGCCGTCGACCGCCCGGAGGGGGAAATAGAAAATATTCGAAAGTGCGGAGCTCCGCCGTCAGAGGCCGGCTTTTCGCCCGAGGTATCCGCCCCGGGCGCCTCTCGGGCGGCCTTCCCAACTGCCGTCGACCGCCCGGAGGGGGAAATAGAAAATATTCGAAAGTGCGGAGCTCCGCCGTCAGAGGCCGGCTTTTCGCCCGAGGTATCCGCCCCGGGCGCCTCTCGGGCGGCCTTCCCAACTGCCGTCGGCCGCCCGGAGGGGGAAATAGAAAATATTCGAAAGTGCGGAGCTCCGCCGTCAGAGGCCGGCTTTTCGCCCGAGGTATCCGCCCCGGGCGCCTCTCGGGCGGCCTTCCCAACTGCCGTCGACCGCCCGGAGGGGGAAATAGAAAATATTCGAAAGTGCGGAGCTCCGCCGTCAGAGGCCGGCTTTTCGCCCGAGGTATCCGCCCCGGGCGCCTCTCGGGCGGCCTTCCCAACTGCCGTCGACCGCCCGGAGGGGGAGATAGAAAATATTCGAAAGTGCGGAGCTCCGCCGTCAGAGGCCGGCTCCACGCTTCATTCATCCGACCGAGACGCCTCTCCGCCGGCCACACTCGGCTGCGGGGCCGGCCCGCTCTCCGCCATTGAAAATGAATGGGGGGCATTTTCTCATGCTTTCAATCCGCCTAAGAGGCATCTTTCCCGGCCAACTTTGTGCCCCTGGTACCTCCAGCATCGAGAAAGCATGGTGACTCGTCCGACACATGCCCCCCTATATACGTTTCGGAAAGTATTTTGGTGAACGGTCACTTTCTAAGCCTTTCGCCTTCTTGACCCCCTAACTCCGCATATCTGGTTTACCTACTACAGCGCCCCTAACGACCAAAATCGGTACTGCTACCCCTGGTACCCCCGCCATTGAAAATGAATGGGGGAATTTTTTTAATCCCCCAGGCCGGCCAGGAGGCCCCTTTCCCGGCCAAACTCGCACGCTGGGCCGGCCCGCTCTTTACCCCTGGTACCCCCGCCATTGAAAATGAATGGGGGAATTTTTTTCAATCTCCCAGGCCGGCCAGGAGGGCTCTTTCCCGGCCACACTCGCACGCCGGGCCGGCCCGCTCTTTACCCCTGGTACCCCCAGCTCTACCCCTGGTACCCCCGCCATTGAAAATGAATGGGGGAATTTTTTCAATCTCCCAATCCGACCAAGAGGCCTCTTTTCCGGCCAAACTCGCACGCCGGGCCGGCCCGCTCTTTACCCCTGGTACCCCCAGCTCTACCCCTGGTACCCCCGCCATTGAAAATGAATGGGGGAATTTTTTCAATCTCCCAATCCGACCAAGAGGCCTCTTTTCCGGCCAAACTCGCACGCCGGGCCGGCCCGCTCTTTACCCCTGGTACCCCCAGCTCTACCCCTGGTACCCCCGCCATTGAAAATGAATGGGGGAATTTTTTCAATCTCCCAATCCGACCAAGAGGCCTCTTTTCCGGCCAAACTCGCACGCCGGGCCGGCCCGCTCTTTACCCCTGGTACCCCCAGCTCTACCCCTGGTACCCCCGCCATTGAAAATGAATGGGGGAATTTTTTCAATCTCCCACGCCGGCCAAGAGGCCTTTTTCCCGGGCACGCACGCTCGCCGGGCCGGCCCGCTATTATTAAACTCTCACCCCTGCAAGGAGGCCTTTTTCCCGGGCACGCACGCTCGCGGGGCCGGCCCGCTATTATTAAACTCTCACGCCGGCCAAGAGGCCTTTTTCCCGGGCACGCACGCTCGCCGGGCCGGCCCGCTATTATTGAACTCTCACGCCTGCAAGGAGGCCTTTTTCCCGGGCACGCACGCTCGCGGAGCCGGCCCGCTATTATTAAACTCTCACGCCTGCAAGGAGGCCTTTTTCCCGGGCACGCACGCTCGCCGGGCCGGCCCGCTATTATTAAACTCTCACGCCTGCAAGGAGGCCTTTTTCCCGGGCACGCACGCTCGCCGGGCCGGCCCGCTATTATTAAACTCTCACGCCTGCAAGGAGGCCTTTTTCCCGGGCACGCACGCTCGCCGGGCCGGCCCGCTATTATTAAACTCTCACGCCTGCAAGGAGGCCTTTTTCCCGGGCACGCACGCTCGCCGGGCCGGCCCGCTATTATTAAACTCTCACGCCGGCCAAGAGGCCCTTTTCCCGGGCACGCACGCTCGATGAGCCGGCCCGCTATTATTAAACTCTCACGCCGGCCAAGAGGCCCTTTTCCCGGGCACGCACGCTCGATGAGCCGGCCCGCTATTATTAAACTCTCACGCCGGCCAAGAGGCCTTTTTCCCGGCCACGCACGCTCGCGGAGCCGGCCCGCTATTATTAAACTCTCACGCCTGCAAGGAGGCCTTTTTCCCGGGCACGCACGCTCGCCGGGCCGGCCCGCTATTATTAAACTCTCACGCCTGCAAGGAGGCCTTTTTCCCGGGCACGCACGCTCGCCGGGCCGGCCCGCTATTATTAAACTCTCACGCCTGCAAGGAGGCCTTTTTCCCGGGCACGCACGCTCGCCGGGCCGGCCCGCTATTATTAAACTCTCACGCCTGCAAGGAGGCCTTTTTCCCGGGCACGCACGCTCGCCGGGCCGGCCCGCTATTATTAAACTCTCACGCCTGCAAGGAGGCCTTTTTCCCGGGCACGCACGCTCGCCGGGCCGGCCCGCTATTATTAAACTCTCACGCCGGCCAAGAGGCCCTTTTCCCGGGCACGCACGCTCGATGAGCCGGCCCGCTATTATTAAACTCTCACGCCGGCCAAGAGGCCCTTTTCCCGGGCACGCACGCTCGCCGAGCCGGCCCGCTATTATTAAACTCTCAGGCCCGCTATTATTAAACTCTCACGCCGGCCAAGAGGCCCTTTTCCCGGGCACGCACGCTCGATGAGCCGGCCCGCTATTATTAAACTCTCACGCCTGCAAGGAGGCCTTTTTCCCGGGCACGCACGCTCGCTGAGCCGGCCCGCTATTATTAAACTCTCACGCCGGCCAAGAGGCCCTTTTCCCGGGCACGCACGCTCGCCGAGCCGGCCCGCTATTATTAAACTCTCACGCCGGCCAAGAGGCCTTTTTCCCGGGCACGCACGCTCGCCGAGCCGGCCCGCTATTATTAAACTCTCACGCCGGCCAGGAGGCATTTTTCCCGGGCACGCACGCTCGCCGTGCAGGCCCGCCATTTGCCTACCACACCGCCGTCTGGCGGACACCAAGCGGTACCGCCGACCCCTCCCGTTGAAAATGAATGGGGGATTTTTTTTCAATCCCCCAAGCCGGCCAAGAGGCCTTTTTCCCGGGCACGCACGCTCGATGAGCCGGCCCGCTATTATTAAACTCTTACGCCTGCAAGGAGGCCTTTTTCCCGGGCACGCACGCTCGCCGAGCCGGCCCGCTATTATTAAACTCTCACGCCTGCAAGGAGGCCTTTTTCCCGGGCACGCACGCTCGATGAGCCGGCCCGCTATTATTAAACTCTCACGCCGGCCAGGAGGCATTTTTCCCGGGCACGCACGCTCGCCGTGCAGGCCCGCCATTTGCCTACCACACCGCCGTCTGGCGGACACCACGCGGTACCGCCGACCCCTCCCGTTGAAAATGAATGGGGGATTTTTTTTTACAATCCCCCAAGCCGGCCAAGAGGCCTTTTTCCCGGGCACGCACGCTCGATGAGCCGGCCCGCTATTATTAAACTCTCACGCCGGCCAAGAGGCCCTTTTCCCGGGCACGCACGCTCGATGAGCCGGCCCGCTATTATTAAACTCTCACGCCTGCAAGGAGGCCTTTTTCCCGGGCACGCACGCTCGCTGAGCCGGCCCGCTATTATTAAACTCTCACGCCGGCCAAGAGGCCCTTTTCCCGGGCACGCACGCTCGCCGAGCCGGCCCGCTATTATTAAACTCTCACGCCGGCCAAGAGGCCTTTTTCCCGGGCACGCACGCTCGCCGAGCCGGCCCGCTATTATTAAACTCTCACGCCGGCCAGGAGGCATTTTTCCCGGGCACGCACGCTCGCCGTGCAGGCCCGCCATTTGCCTACCACACCGCCGTCTGGCGGACACCAAGCGGTACCGCCGACCCCTCCCGTTGAAAATGAATGGGGGATTTTTTTTCAATCCCCCAAGCCGGCCAAGAGGCCTTTTTCCCGGGCACGCACGCTCGATGAGCCGGCCCGCTATTATTAAACTCTTACGCCTGCAAGGAGGCCTTTTTCCCGGGCACGCACGCTCGCGGGGCCGGCCCGCTATTATTAAACTCTCACGCCGGCCAAGAGGCCCTTTTCCCGGGCACGCACGCTCGATGAGCCGGCCCGCTATTATTAAACACTCACGCCTGCAAGGAGGCCTTTTTCCCGGGCACGCACGCTCGCCGGGCCGGCCCGCTATTATTAAACTCTCACGCCGGCCAAGAGGCCTTTTTCCCGGGCACGCACGCTCGATGAGCCGGCCCGCTATTATTAAACTCTTACGCCTGCAAGGAGGCCTTTTTCCCGGGCACGCACGCTCGCCGAGCCGGCCCGCTATTATTAAACTCTCACGCCTGCAAGGAGGCCTTTTTCCCGGGCACGCACGCTCGCAGAGCCGGCCCGCTATTATTAAACTCTCACGCCGGCCAGGAGGCCTTTTTCCCGGGCACGCACGCTCGCCGTGCAGGCCCGCCATTTGCCTACCACACCGCCGTCTGGCGGACACCAAGCGGTACCGCCGACCCCTCCCGTTGAAAATGAATGGGGGATTTTTTTTTCAATCCCCCAAGCCGGCCAAGAGGCCTTTTTCCCGGGCACGCACGCTCGATGAGCCGGCCCGCTATTATTAAACTCTCACGCCGGCCAAGAGGCCCTTTTCCCGGGCACGCACGCTCGATGAGCCGGCCCGCTATTATTAAACGCTCACGCCTGCAAGGAGGCCTTTTTCCCGGGCACGCACGCTCGCCGGGCCGGCCCGCTATTATTAAACTCTCACGCCGGCCAAGAGGCCTTTTTCCCGGGCACGCACGCTCTCCGGGCCGGCCCGCTATTATTAAACTCTCACGCCTGCAAGGAGGCCTTTTTCCCGGGCACGCACGCTCGCCGTGCAGGCCCGCCATTTGCCTACCACACCGCCGTCTGGCGGACACCAAGCGGTACCGCCGACCCCTCCCGTTGAAAATGAATGGGGGATTTTTTTTCAATCCCCCAAGCCGGCCAAGAGGCCTTTTTCCCGGGCACGCACGCTCGCCGGGCCGGCCCGCTATTATTAAACGCTCAGGCCGGCCAAGAGGCCCTTTTCCCGGGCACGCACGCTCGCAGAGCCGGTCCGCTATTATTAAACGCTCACGCCTGCAAGGAGGCCTTTTTCCCGGGCACGCACGCTCGCCGGGCCGGCCCGCTATTATTAAACTCTCACCCCTGCAAGGAGGCCTTTTTCCCGGGCACGCACGCTCGCGGGGCCGGCCCGCTATTATTAAACTCTCACGCCGGCCAAGAGGCCCTTTTCCCGGGCACGCACGCTCGCCGAGCCGGCCCGCTATTATTAAACTCTCACGCCTGCAAGGAGGCCCTTTTCCCGGGCACGCACGCTCGATGAGCCGGCCCGCTATTATTAAACTCTCACGCCTGCAAGGAGGCCTTTTTCCCGGGCACGCACGCTCGCGGGGCCGGCCCGCTATTATTAAACGCTCAGGCCGGCCAAGAGGCCCTTTTCCCGGGCACGCACGCTCGATGAGCCGGCCCGCTATTATTAAACGCTCAGGCCGGCCAAGAGGCCCTTTTCCCGGGCACGCACGCTCGCAGAGCCGGCCCGCTATTATTAAACTCTCACGCCTGCAAGGAGGCCCTTTTCCCGGGCACGCACGCTCGATGAGCCGGCCCGCTATTATTAAACTCTCACGCCTGCAAGGAGGCCTTTTTCCCGGGCACGCACGCTCGCCGGGCCGGCCCGCTATTATTAAACTCTCACGCCGGCCAAGAGGCCTTTTTCCCGTGCACGCACGCTCGCCGAGCCGGCCCGCTATTATTAAACTCTCACGCCTGCAAGGAGGCCTTTTTCCCGGGCACGCACGCTCGCCGGGCCGGCCCGCTATTATTAAACTCTCACGCCTGCAAGGAGGCCTTTTTCCCGGGCACGCACGCTCGCCGGGCCGGCCCGCTATTATTAAACGCTCACGCCTGCAAGGAGGCCTTTTTCCCGGGCACGCACGCTCGCCGGGCCGGCCCGCTATTATTAAACTCTCACGCCGGCCAAGAGGCCCTTTTCCCGGGCACGCACGCTCGATGAGCCGGCCCGCTATTATTAAACTCTCACGCCGGCCAAGAGGCCTTTTTCCCGGGCACGCACGCTCGCCGAGCCGGCCCGCCTTTTGCCTACCACACCG
>NW_028233927.1:0-10000 GCF_054856545.1 Hippocampus guttulatus | reverse complement strand
GGAGCCTGAACCTCCAAGCGCCGGCGCGGGGGCCGGGGCCGGTGGGGGCCCTCCGAAGGCGGGTCTTAAGTTGCATATCGGTCAGTTTGTGTATGGGTGCGATGTGGAGGGGGACATATTCGAAAGTGCGGAGCTCCGCCGTCAGAGGCCGG
Source organism: Hippocampus guttulatus (assembly GCF_054856545.1). Taxonomy (NCBI): domain Eukaryota; kingdom Metazoa; phylum Chordata; class Actinopteri; order Syngnathiformes; family Syngnathidae; genus Hippocampus; species Hippocampus guttulatus. Next base: position 9,848 of record NW_028233927.1, on the reverse strand, counting down.
GTTTTCGCCCGGGGTATCCGCCCCGGGCGCCTCTCGGGCGGCCTTCCCAACTGCCGTCGACCGCCCGGAGGGGGAAACAGAAAATATTCGAAAGTGCGGAGCTCCGCCGTCAGAGGCCGGGTTTTCGCACGGGGTATCCGCCCCGGGCGCCTCTCGGGCGGCCTTCCCAACTGCCGTCGACCGCCCGGAGGGGGAAACAGAAAATATTCGAAAGTGCGGAGCTCCGCCGTCAGAGGCCGGGTTTTCGCACGGGGTATCCGCCCCGGGCGCCTCTCGGGCGGCCTTCCCAACTGCCGTCGACCGCCCGGAGGGGGAAACAGAAAATGTTCGAAAGTGCGGAGCTCCGCCGTCAGAGGCCGGGTTTTCGCACGGGGTATCCGCCCCGGGCGCCTCTCGGGCGGCCTTCCCAACTGCCGTCGACCGCCCGGAGGGGGAAACAGAAAATATTCGAAAGTGCGGAGCTCCGCCGTCAGAGGCCGGGTTTTCGCACGGGGTATCCGCCCCGGGCGCCTCTCGGGCGGCCTTCCCAACTGCCGTCGACCGCCCGGAGGGGGAAACAGAAAATGTTCGAAAGTGCGGAGCTCCGCCGTCAGAGGCCGGGTTTTCGCACGGGGTATCCGCCCCGGGCGCCTCTCGGGCGGCCTTCCCAACTGCCGTCGACCGCGCCGGAGGGGGAAACAGAAAATGTTCGAAAGTGCGGAGCTCCGCCGTCAGAGGCCGGGTTTTCGCACGGGGTATCCGCCCCGGGCGCCTCTCGGGCGGCCTTCCCAACTGCCGTCGACCGCCCGGAGGGGGAAACAGAAAATATTCGAAAGTGCGGAGCTCCGCCGTCAGAGGCCGGGTTTTCGCACGGGGTATCCGCCCCGGGCGCCTCTCGGGCGGCCTTCCCAACTGCCGTCGACCGCCTGGAGGGGGAAATAGAAAATATTCGATAGTGCGGAGCTCCGCCGTCAGAGGCCGTTCCAGTGCTTTTGGGTGGCTGGAAACACCCTCACGATGGTCTGATTATACTCTTAGGGGCCTCCCCTGTGTCGCCCTGGAGGTCACCCATTCAAAACATGCTCACCTATATACGTTTCGGAAAGTATTTTGGTGAACGCTCACTTTCTAAGCCTTTTAGCCTTCTTGACCCCCTAACTCCCCATATCTGGTTTACCTACTACAGCGCCCCTAACGACCAAAATCGGTACTGCATACCCCTGGTACCCCCGCCATTGAAAATGAATGGGGGAATTTTTTTAATTTCTCAATCCGGCCAGGAGGCCTCTTTTTCGGCCACGCTCGGCCGGCGAGCCGGTCCGCTCTTTACCCCTGGTACCCCCAGCCCTACCCCTGGTACCTCCCCCATTGAAAATGAATGGCGACCCCTGGTACCCCCAGCAACACCCCTGGTACCCTCAGCCTTACCCCTGGTACCCTCAGCTCAACCCCTGGTACCCCCAGCCTAACCCCTGGTACCCTCAGCGGCACCCCTGGTACCCTCAGCAACACCCCTGGTACCCCCAGCCAGCTTCGCCCCTGGTACCCTCAGCCTTACCCCTGGTACCCTCAGCCCAACCCCTGGTACCCTCAGCCCAACCCCTGGTACCCCCAGCCAGCTTCGCCCCTGGTACCCTCAGCCTTACCCCTGGTACCCCCAGCCTTACCCCTGGTACCTCCAGCCTAACCCCTGGTACCTCCAGCCTTACCCCTGGTACCTCCAGCCTTACCCCTGGTACCTCCAGCCTTACCCCTGGTACCTCCAGCCGTACCCCTGGTACCCTCAGCCTTACCCCTGGTACCCTCAGCCTTACCCCTGGTACCCTCAGCCTTACCCCTGGTACCCTCAGCCGCACCCCTGGTACCCTCAGCGGCACCCCTGGTACCCTCAGCCTTACCCCTGGTACCCTCAGCCGCACCCCTGGTACCCTCAGCGGCACCCCTGGTACCCTCAGCGGCACCCCTGGTACCCTCAGCCGTACCCCTGGTACCCTCAGCCGAACCCCTGGTACCCTCAGCGGCACCCCTGGTACCCTCAGCGGCACCCCTGGTACCCTCAGCGGCACCCCTGGTACCCTCAGCGGCACCCCTGGTACCCTCAGCCGTACCCCTGGTACCCTCAGCGGCACCCCTGGTACCCTCAGCGGCACCCCTGGTACCCTCAGCTGCACCCCTGGTACCCTCAGCGGCACCCCTGGTACCCTCAGCGGCACCCCTGGTACCTCCGCCATTGAAAATGAATGGGCGGCCTTCCCACCTGCCGTCAGCCGCCCGGAGGGGGAAATAGAAAATATTCGAAAGTGCGGAGCTCCGCCGTCAGAGGCCGGCTTTTCGCCCGGGGTATCCGCCCCGGGGCGCCTCTCGGGCGACCTTCCCAACTGCCGTCGGCCGCCCGGAGGGGGAAATAGAAAATATTCGAAAGTGCGGAGCTCCGCCGTCAGAGGCCGGCTTTTCGCCCGAGGTATCCGCCCCGGGGCGCCTCTCGGGCGGCCTTCCCAACTGCCGTCGGCCGCCCGGAGGGGGAAATAGAAAATATTCGAAAGTGCGGAGCTCCGCCGTCAGAGGCCGGCTTTTCGCCCGAGGTATCCGCCCCGGGCGCCTCTCGGGCGGCCTTCCCAACTGCCGTCGGCCGCCCGGAGGGGGAAATAGAAAATATTCGAAAGTGCGGAGCTCCGCCGTCAGAGGCCGGCTTTTCGCCCGAGGTATCCGCCCCGGGCGCCTCTCGGGCGGCCTTCCCAACTGCCGTCGGCCGCCCGGAGGGGGAAATAGAAAATATTCGAAAGTGCGGAGCTCCGCCGTCAGAGGCCGGCTTTTCGCCCGAGGTATCCGCCCCGGGCGCCTCTCGGGCGGCCTTCCCAACTGCCGTCGGCCGCCCGGAGGGGGAAATAGAAAATATTCGAAAGTGCGGAGCTCCGCCGTCAGAGGCCGGCTTTTCGCCCGAGGTATCCGCCCCGGGCGCCTCTCGGGCGGCCTTCCCAACTGCCGTCGGCCGCCCGGAGGGGGAGATAGAAAATATTCGAAAGTGCGGAGCTCCGCCGTCAGAGGCCGGCTTTTCGCCCGAGGTATCCGCCCCGGGCGCCTCTCGGGCGGCCTTCCCAACTGCCGTCGACCGCCCGGAGGGGGAAATAGAAAATATTCGAAAGTGCGGAGCTCCGCCGTCAGAGGCCGGCTTTTCGCCCGAGGTATCCGCCCCGGGCGCCTCTCGGGCGGCCTTCCCAACTGCCGTCGACCGCCCGGAGGGGGAAATAGAAAATATTCGAAAGTGCGGAGCTCCGCCGTCAGAGGCCGGCTTTTCGCCCGAGGTATCCGCCCCGGGCGCCTCTCGGGCGGCCTTCCCAACTGCCGTCGGCCGCCCGGAGGGGGAAATAGAAAATATTCGAAAGTGCGGAGCTCCGCCGTCAGAGGCCGGCTTTTCGCCCGAGGTATCCGCCCCGGGCGCCTCTCGGGCGGCCTTCCCAACTGCCGTCGACCGCCCGGAGGGGGAAATAGAAAATATTCGAAAGTGCGGAGCTCCGCCGTCAGAGGCCGGCTTTTCGCCCGAGGTATCCGCCCCGGGCGCCTCTCGGGCGGCCTTCCCAACTGCCGTCGACCGCCCGGAGGGGGAGATAGAAAATATTCGAAAGTGCGGAGCTCCGCCGTCAGAGGCCGGCTCCACGCTTCATTCATCCGACCGAGACGCCTCTCCGCCGGCCACACTCGGCTGCGGGGCCGGCCCGCTCTCCGCCATTGAAAATGAATGGGGGGCATTTTCTCATGCTTTCAATCCGCCTAAGAGGCATCTTTCCCGGCCAACTTTGTGCCCCTGGTACCTCCAGCATCGAGAAAGCATGGTGACTCGTCCGACACATGCCCCCCTATATACGTTTCGGAAAGTATTTTGGTGAACGGTCACTTTCTAAGCCTTTCGCCTTCTTGACCCCCTAACTCCGCATATCTGGTTTACCTACTACAGCGCCCCTAACGACCAAAATCGGTACTGCTACCCCTGGTACCCCCGCCATTGAAAATGAATGGGGGAATTTTTTTAATCCCCCAGGCCGGCCAGGAGGCCCCTTTCCCGGCCAAACTCGCACGCTGGGCCGGCCCGCTCTTTACCCCTGGTACCCCCGCCATTGAAAATGAATGGGGGAATTTTTTTCAATCTCCCAGGCCGGCCAGGAGGGCTCTTTCCCGGCCACACTCGCACGCCGGGCCGGCCCGCTCTTTACCCCTGGTACCCCCAGCTCTACCCCTGGTACCCCCGCCATTGAAAATGAATGGGGGAATTTTTTCAATCTCCCAATCCGACCAAGAGGCCTCTTTTCCGGCCAAACTCGCACGCCGGGCCGGCCCGCTCTTTACCCCTGGTACCCCCAGCTCTACCCCTGGTACCCCCGCCATTGAAAATGAATGGGGGAATTTTTTCAATCTCCCAATCCGACCAAGAGGCCTCTTTTCCGGCCAAACTCGCACGCCGGGCCGGCCCGCTCTTTACCCCTGGTACCCCCAGCTCTACCCCTGGTACCCCCGCCATTGAAAATGAATGGGGGAATTTTTTCAATCTCCCAATCCGACCAAGAGGCCTCTTTTCCGGCCAAACTCGCACGCCGGGCCGGCCCGCTCTTTACCCCTGGTACCCCCAGCTCTACCCCTGGTACCCCCGCCATTGAAAATGAATGGGGGAATTTTTTCAATCTCCCACGCCGGCCAAGAGGCCTTTTTCCCGGGCACGCACGCTCGCCGGGCCGGCCCGCTATTATTAAACTCTCACCCCTGCAAGGAGGCCTTTTTCCCGGGCACGCACGCTCGCGGGGCCGGCCCGCTATTATTAAACTCTCACGCCGGCCAAGAGGCCTTTTTCCCGGGCACGCACGCTCGCCGGGCCGGCCCGCTATTATTGAACTCTCACGCCTGCAAGGAGGCCTTTTTCCCGGGCACGCACGCTCGCGGAGCCGGCCCGCTATTATTAAACTCTCACGCCTGCAAGGAGGCCTTTTTCCCGGGCACGCACGCTCGCCGGGCCGGCCCGCTATTATTAAACTCTCACGCCTGCAAGGAGGCCTTTTTCCCGGGCACGCACGCTCGCCGGGCCGGCCCGCTATTATTAAACTCTCACGCCTGCAAGGAGGCCTTTTTCCCGGGCACGCACGCTCGCCGGGCCGGCCCGCTATTATTAAACTCTCACGCCTGCAAGGAGGCCTTTTTCCCGGGCACGCACGCTCGCCGGGCCGGCCCGCTATTATTAAACTCTCACGCCGGCCAAGAGGCCCTTTTCCCGGGCACGCACGCTCGATGAGCCGGCCCGCTATTATTAAACTCTCACGCCGGCCAAGAGGCCCTTTTCCCGGGCACGCACGCTCGATGAGCCGGCCCGCTATTATTAAACTCTCACGCCGGCCAAGAGGCCTTTTTCCCGGCCACGCACGCTCGCGGAGCCGGCCCGCTATTATTAAACTCTCACGCCTGCAAGGAGGCCTTTTTCCCGGGCACGCACGCTCGCCGGGCCGGCCCGCTATTATTAAACTCTCACGCCTGCAAGGAGGCCTTTTTCCCGGGCACGCACGCTCGCCGGGCCGGCCCGCTATTATTAAACTCTCACGCCTGCAAGGAGGCCTTTTTCCCGGGCACGCACGCTCGCCGGGCCGGCCCGCTATTATTAAACTCTCACGCCTGCAAGGAGGCCTTTTTCCCGGGCACGCACGCTCGCCGGGCCGGCCCGCTATTATTAAACTCTCACGCCTGCAAGGAGGCCTTTTTCCCGGGCACGCACGCTCGCCGGGCCGGCCCGCTATTATTAAACTCTCACGCCGGCCAAGAGGCCCTTTTCCCGGGCACGCACGCTCGATGAGCCGGCCCGCTATTATTAAACTCTCACGCCGGCCAAGAGGCCCTTTTCCCGGGCACGCACGCTCGCCGAGCCGGCCCGCTATTATTAAACTCTCAGGCCCGCTATTATTAAACTCTCACGCCGGCCAAGAGGCCCTTTTCCCGGGCACGCACGCTCGATGAGCCGGCCCGCTATTATTAAACTCTCACGCCTGCAAGGAGGCCTTTTTCCCGGGCACGCACGCTCGCTGAGCCGGCCCGCTATTATTAAACTCTCACGCCGGCCAAGAGGCCCTTTTCCCGGGCACGCACGCTCGCCGAGCCGGCCCGCTATTATTAAACTCTCACGCCGGCCAAGAGGCCTTTTTCCCGGGCACGCACGCTCGCCGAGCCGGCCCGCTATTATTAAACTCTCACGCCGGCCAGGAGGCATTTTTCCCGGGCACGCACGCTCGCCGTGCAGGCCCGCCATTTGCCTACCACACCGCCGTCTGGCGGACACCAAGCGGTACCGCCGACCCCTCCCGTTGAAAATGAATGGGGGATTTTTTTTCAATCCCCCAAGCCGGCCAAGAGGCCTTTTTCCCGGGCACGCACGCTCGATGAGCCGGCCCGCTATTATTAAACTCTTACGCCTGCAAGGAGGCCTTTTTCCCGGGCACGCACGCTCGCCGAGCCGGCCCGCTATTATTAAACTCTCACGCCTGCAAGGAGGCCTTTTTCCCGGGCACGCACGCTCGATGAGCCGGCCCGCTATTATTAAACTCTCACGCCGGCCAGGAGGCATTTTTCCCGGGCACGCACGCTCGCCGTGCAGGCCCGCCATTTGCCTACCACACCGCCGTCTGGCGGACACCACGCGGTACCGCCGACCCCTCCCGTTGAAAATGAATGGGGGATTTTTTTTTACAATCCCCCAAGCCGGCCAAGAGGCCTTTTTCCCGGGCACGCACGCTCGATGAGCCGGCCCGCTATTATTAAACTCTCACGCCGGCCAAGAGGCCCTTTTCCCGGGCACGCACGCTCGATGAGCCGGCCCGCTATTATTAAACTCTCACGCCTGCAAGGAGGCCTTTTTCCCGGGCACGCACGCTCGCTGAGCCGGCCCGCTATTATTAAACTCTCACGCCGGCCAAGAGGCCCTTTTCCCGGGCACGCACGCTCGCCGAGCCGGCCCGCTATTATTAAACTCTCACGCCGGCCAAGAGGCCTTTTTCCCGGGCACGCACGCTCGCCGAGCCGGCCCGCTATTATTAAACTCTCACGCCGGCCAGGAGGCATTTTTCCCGGGCACGCACGCTCGCCGTGCAGGCCCGCCATTTGCCTACCACACCGCCGTCTGGCGGACACCAAGCGGTACCGCCGACCCCTCCCGTTGAAAATGAATGGGGGATTTTTTTTCAATCCCCCAAGCCGGCCAAGAGGCCTTTTTCCCGGGCACGCACGCTCGATGAGCCGGCCCGCTATTATTAAACTCTTACGCCTGCAAGGAGGCCTTTTTCCCGGGCACGCACGCTCGCGGGGCCGGCCCGCTATTATTAAACTCTCACGCCGGCCAAGAGGCCCTTTTCCCGGGCACGCACGCTCGATGAGCCGGCCCGCTATTATTAAACACTCACGCCTGCAAGGAGGCCTTTTTCCCGGGCACGCACGCTCGCCGGGCCGGCCCGCTATTATTAAACTCTCACGCCGGCCAAGAGGCCTTTTTCCCGGGCACGCACGCTCGATGAGCCGGCCCGCTATTATTAAACTCTTACGCCTGCAAGGAGGCCTTTTTCCCGGGCACGCACGCTCGCCGAGCCGGCCCGCTATTATTAAACTCTCACGCCTGCAAGGAGGCCTTTTTCCCGGGCACGCACGCTCGCAGAGCCGGCCCGCTATTATTAAACTCTCACGCCGGCCAGGAGGCCTTTTTCCCGGGCACGCACGCTCGCCGTGCAGGCCCGCCATTTGCCTACCACACCGCCGTCTGGCGGACACCAAGCGGTACCAGCCGACCCCTCCCGTTGAAAATGAATGGGGGATTTTTTTTTCAATCCCCCAAGCCGGCCAAGAGGCCTTTTTCCCGGGCACGCACGCTCGATGAGCCGGCCCGCTATTATTAAACTCTCACGCCGGCCAAGAGGCCCTTTTCCCGGGCACGCACGCTCGATGAGCCGGCCCGCTATTATTAAACGCTCACGCCTGCAAGGAGGCCTTTTTCCCGGGCACGCACGCTCGCCGGGCCGGCCCGCTATTATTAAACTCTCACGCCGGCCAAGAGGCCTTTTTCCCGGGCACGCACGCTCTCCGGGCCGGCCCGCTATTATTAAACTCTCACGCCTGCAAGGAGGCCTTTTTCCCGGGCACGCACGCTCGCCGTGCAGGCCCGCCATTTGCCTACCACACCGCCGTCTGGCGGACACCAAGCGGTACCGCCGACCCCTCCCGTTGAAAATGAATGGGGGATTTTTTTTCAATCCCCCAAGCCGGCCAAGAGGCCTTTTTCCCGGGCACGCACGCTCGCCGGGCCGGCCCGCTATTATTAAACGCTCAGGCCGGCCAAGAGGCCCTTTTCCCGGGCACGCACGCTCGCAGAGCCGGTCCGCTATTATTAAACGCTCACGCCTGCAAGGAGGCCTTTTTCCCGGGCACGCACGCTCGCCGGGCCGGCCCGCTATTATTAAACTCTCACCCCTGCAAGGAGGCCTTTTTCCCGGGCACGCACGCTCGCGGGGCCGGCCCGCTATTATTAAACTCTCACGCCGGCCAAGAGGCCCTTTTCCCGGGCACGCACGCTCGCCGAGCCGGCCCGCTATTATTAAACTCTCACGCCTGCAAGGAGGCCCTTTTCCCGGGCACGCACGCTCGATGAGCCGGCCCGCTATTATTAAACTCTCACGCCTGCAAGGAGGCCTTTTTCCCGGGCACGCACGCTCGCGGGGCCGGCCCGCTATTATTAAACGCTCAGGCCGGCCAAGAGGCCCTTTTCCCGGGCACGCACGCTCGATGAGCCGGCCCGCTATTATTAAACGCTCAGGCCGGCCAAGAGGCCCTTTTCCCGGGCACGCACGCTCGCAGAGCCGGCCCGCTATTATTAAACTCTCACGCCTGCAAGGAGGCCCTTTTCCCGGGCACGCACGCTCGATGAGCCGGCCCGCTATTATTAAACTCTCACGCCTGCAAGGAGGCCTTTTTCCCGGGCACGCACGCTCGCCGGGCCGGCCCGCTATTATTAAACTCTCACGCCGGCCAAGAGGCCTTTTTCCCGTGCACGCACGCTCGCCGAGCCGGCCCGCTATTATTAAACTCTCACGCCTGCAAGGAGGCCTTTTTCCCGGGCACGCACGCTCGCCGGGCCGGCCCGCTATTATTAAACTCTCACGCCTGCAAGGAGGCCTTTTTCCCGGGCACGCACGCTCGCCGGGCCGGCCCGCTATTATTAAACGCTCACGCCTGCAAGGAGGCCTTTTTCCCGGGCACGCACGCTCGCCGGGCCGGCCCGCTATTATTAAACTCTCACGCCGGCCAAGAGGCCCTTTTCCCGGGCACGCACGCTCGATGAGCCGGCCCGCTATTATTAAACTCTCACGCCGGCCAAGAGGCCTTTTTCCCGGGCACGCACGCTCGCCGAGCCGGCCCGCCTTTTGCCTACCACACCGCCGTCTGGCGGACACCGACCCCTGGTACATCTGCCATTGAAAATGAATGGGGGAATTTTTTCAAACTCCCAATCCGAGCAAGAGGCCCCTTTTCCGGCCACACTCGCCCGCCGGGCCGGCCCGCTCTTTACCCCTGGTACCCCCAGCAACACCCCTGGTACCCCCAGCCTTGCCCCTGGTACCTCCCCCATTGAAAATGAATGGTGACCCCTGGTACCCCCAGCAACACCCCTGGTACCCTCAACCTTACCCCTGGTACCCTCAGCTGCACCCCTGGTACCCTCAGCCTTACCCCTGGTACCCCCAGCCAGCTTCGCCCCTGGTACCCCCAGCCTTGCCCCTGGTACCTCCGCCATTGAAAATGAATGGGGGAATTTTTTCAAACTCCCAATACGACCAAGAGGCCCCTTTTCCGGCCAAACT
>NW_028233926.1:0-39624 GCF_054856545.1 Hippocampus guttulatus | reverse complement strand
CTCCCTCAAGCTAACCGTTTGATCGGGTTAATTAGTGGCTTGCTATTTTCATTAATTGGTGATAAGGGATTGAATCGTGGGTAGCCTATATTCACATAATAAACAATTCGTAGGCTGTAGACTGCTGTAAAGGAAGTGGCAATTAAAGTTAATAATAGGGCTCAGGCGTTTAAGTAAGAGGTGTTTATTGATTCAATAATGGCATCTTTTGAGAAAAATCCGGCCAGGAAAGGGGTTCCTGTTAAAGCTAGACTGCCTAGGGTGAGAGAGGACGAGGTGAAGGGAGTGAGATGGTGTATTCCTCCTATCTTACGGATATCTTGCTCATCGTTTAGGCTATGAATTAATGACCCCGAACATAAAAATAATATAGCTTTAAAGAAAGCGTGGGTACAGATATGAAGGAATGCTAATTGGGGTTGATTAAGACCGATCGTGACCATTATTAATCCTAGCTGACTGGATGTAGAAAATGCTACAATTTTTTTGATGTCGTTTTGTGTCAGAGCGCAGATAGCTGTAAATAAAGTGGTTAATGCTCCAAGACAAAGGCATGTGTTAGGATAATAGGGTTATTTTCCATTAAAGGGCTTATTCGAATCAGTAAAAAAATCCCCGCAACCACTATTGTGCTTGAGTGTAGTAGGGCAGATACCGGAGTAGGACCCTCTATAGCTGAGGGTAGCCATGGGTGCAAACCAAATGAGCTGACTTTCCTGTTGCAGCTAGGACCAGGCCTAACAGTGGAAGGGTGAGGTTTTCATTTTCAGCTAATGTAAATATTTGATTTATTTCCCAAGAATTTAAGTTTATAGCAATTCAGGCTATAAATAAAATCAATCCGATATCTCCGATTCGGTTATATACAACTGCCTGGATCGCGGCTATATTAGCGTCGGCACGTCCATACCATCACCCAATTAAAAGAAAGGATATAATACCAACTCCTTCCCAACCAATGAATAGTTGAAATATGTTATTTGAAGTTACTAGAATTATTATAGCGATTAGGAACATTAGAAGGTATTTAAAAAATCGGTTTATAACAGGGTCAGAGTGTATATATCAAGATGCAAATTCCAGGATAGATCATGTGACGTATAAAGCCACAGGGGTAAAAATCACTGAGTATAGGTCAAATTTAAAGCTAATATTAATATCAAAAGTTGATGTATTTATTCAAGATCATGTAGTAATAATAGTTTCTAACCCTTCATTAATAAATAGTATAAGGGGTAATAGGCTAATTATAAATGATATTTTAACTGAATTTTAACCCACCCAGTCGATCAGTTATGAGGGAGTGGTTAGTTGTTATTGTTGAAATTAAGGGTATTAGTAGGAAAGTGAAGATAATTAAAAGGCTTGAGGATATTATTAAAGAGGTGGAGTGCATAACTACTGCTTGGATTTGCACCAAGAGTTTTTGGTTCCTAAGACCAACGGATTAACTAATATCCTTCAGAAGTTTCGAATGAGCTTTGGAGTTAAACCAAGGGGCAAAAATTAGCAGTTTATGTTGTCTTCGGACCTCCTTCGGTGGATAAAAGGATTTTAACCTTTATTTTTAGAATCACAATCTAATGTTCTTTTTAAACTATATCTACAGAAAGTTCAACCTCATAACAACCCAGGCTTCATGATTAGGAGGATAAGTGGTATGAGGTGAAGTGTTATGATTAAGTGTTCTCGGGAGTGTGAAGGTTCTATGTGAAGCAGGTGATTAGTTAATGGTCCTCGTTGGGTTGTAAGAAATAGATATAATGAATATGCTGCAGTAATAAGTGTACCAAGGCCTGTGAGAATTAAGGTTCAAGGCGATCAATTAAAAAGAGATGAAATGATTATTAACTCCCCTATTAGATTAGGTAGAGGAGGTAAAGCTATGTTTGCCAGGCTGGCAGCGAATCATCAGGTAGCCATTAAGGGTAATACCATTTGTAGGCCTCGGGCTAATATTATTGTTCGGCTATGGGTTCGCTCATAGTTTGTGTTTGCTAAACAAAATAGTGCTGATGAGGTAAGTCCATGTGCAATTATAAGTACAAGCGCTCCAGTAAAACCTCAAGGGGTTTGAATAAGGATACCTGTTGTAACCAATCCTATATGACTAACTGAAGAGTAGGCGATTAGGGATTTTAAGTCATTTTGTCGTAGACAGATTAGTCCGGTCATAACGATTCCCCACAGGGCTAAAATTATAAAAGGGTAGCTCAGCTGTTTAGATAGTGGTTCAAGGATGTTTATTAGGCGTATTATACCATACCCCCCTAGTTTTAGCAGTACTGCAGCAAGGATTATGGAGCCCGCAATTGGTGCTTCTACGTGGGCTTTAGGTAACCATAGATGAACTCCGTAAAGGGGTATTTTTACAAGGAAAGCTAGGAGACAGCCTATTCATCATAATTTATCACTCAGGCAAGTGAGGACTAAAGGGTTAGAATACTGAAGGGTTAGTATGGATAAAGAACCTGTCTTGTTTTGAAGTATGAGAAGTGCGACAAGTAGTGGTAGAGATCCTGCTAAGGTGTAGAATAGGAAATAGGTTCCTGCATTCAACCGTTCTGTTTGATTACCTCATCGGGGTGATAATTAACAAGGTTGGAATTAATGTGGCCTCAAATATAACATAAAACATAATTAATTCCGTGGGCGCTAAATGCTATAATGAGGAAGATTTGTAAGGATGTAAGTAGTGTGATGTATATTCGTTGTCGGTTAACAGGGTTATTGGCTGAGTGGTTCTGGCTAGCAAGGATTATCAGTGGAAGGAGCCAGCATGTGAGAATTAATAAAGGGGTAGATAAAGGGTCAGTAGCTATTAATCCGCTTAAATTTGATCAAGCGGTGTCAGATGATCAAATAAGTCAATTGAGAGTAAATAAAGCAATGGTTAGACTATGCACTAATGTGGATGGTCATAACCATTTTTTAGGAATAAGTCATGTTGTGGGAATAAGCATAATCGTTGGAATAAGGATTTTTAACATTGTAGGATGTTTAAAGCTTGAAGACGATCTGTTCCGTGTGTGCGAGAGGTTGCTACTAGAAGAGCTAACCCAGCACTTGCCTCACATGCTGAAAAAGCAAGTATTAACATAGGGGTTGGGGAGAAATTAATTGAGTTTAATTGTAAAGTTCATAAGGATAGGGCAACATACAATGATAGTATTATTCCTTCTAAACATAAAAGAGCGGAAAGTAAGTGGTTTCGGTGAAAAGTTAATCCTATAAGTCCTAGGATGAATGTTGTTGAGAAAGCAAAGTGTACAGGTGTCATAAAACGATCGTGGATTCTAACCACGTGCTTTTGAGCCGAAAATCAAGTGTTTTAATTATACTAATCGTTTATTCAGCTCATTCTAGGCCACCTTGGATCCACTCATAAATTAATCCTAGTGTAAGAAGAATAACAACTGATGATGCTCATATAAATGTGTAAGAGGGGAACTCTAATTGTATACCTCATGGAAGCGGAAGGAGAAGTGCAATCTCTAGATCAAATAAAAGAAATAAAATTGCTACTAGGAAGAATCGTAATGAAAAAGGGAGTCGGCTGACCTAGGGGTCGAAACCACATCATAGGGTGATAGTTTCTCTACATCTGGGTTTATTTGGGGTAACCAAAATGAGATGAGGGTTAGTAAAATGGAAAGGGAGGTTGATATTAGTAAAATTGTAATTAATAAGTTCATTATCTTTTCTTGGGTTTTAACCGAGACCGGGTGATTGGAAGTCACTCATACTTTTAGTACTAAAAAGATAAGATCCTCATCAATAAATTGAGACATAAAGGAATAATCATACTACGTCGACAAAATGTCAGTATCATGCTGCAGCTTCAAATCCGAAGTGGTGTTGGGATGTGAAGTGGTATTGAATTTGTCGAATTAAACAAACTGCTAGGAATGTTGATCCAATGATTACGTGTAATCCGTGGAATCCTGTGGCTACAAAGAATGTTGATCCGTAAACACCATCAGCAATTGTGAAGGGGGCTTCATAATATTCTATCGCTTGAAGAAATGTGAAGTAGAAGCCTAGGAGAATAGTTAAGGTGAGTGAGTGAATAGTTTGTTTTCGTTCACCTTCTATAATGCTATGGTGAGCTCAAGTTACTGTGACACCAGAGGCAAGAAGAACCGCTGTATTAAGAAGTGGTACTTCAAAGGATCTAGGGTGGTTACTCCAGAAGGAGGCCAGCAACCGCCTAATTCTGGGGTTGGAGCTAGACTGGCGTGGTAAAAAGCTCAGAAGAATCCAAGGAAGAAGAATACTTCTGAGGTGATAAATAGGATTATCCCATATCGTAACCCCTTTTGAACTGGCGGGGTGTGATGTCCTTGAAATGTCCCTTCTCGGATAATATCTCGCCATCATTGGATCATTGTTAGAAGTAGTAAAATTAATCCAATTGTTATTAAAACAGTTGAATTAAAATGGAATCAAATAGCTAACCCTGAAGTCATTAAAAGGGCTGCAATTGCACCTGTGAGGGGTCAGGGGCTTGGATCTACTATGTGGTATGCATGTGCTTGGTGGGCCATTAAACGTTTTCTTGTAGGTAGAGACTTAGCAAGAGTACAAAGACATAGGCTTGGATTATAGCAACGGCTACTTCTAACAATGTGAGTAAAAGTAGTAAAATTGTTGTTAATAATGCTACTGTAGGTATAAGAGGTATAAGAACAAATGCTGCTGTCGCGATAAGTTGAATAAGTAGGTGTCCTGCAGTTAAATTTGCTGTTAGTCGAACACCTAGGGCGATAGGTCGAATAAATAAGCTGATTGTTTCAATAATAATAAGTACGGGGATTAGTGGTATGGGTGTGCCTTCTGGTAATAGGTGACCTAGGGAGTGTGTGGGTTGGTTTCGTATCCCAATGATGACAGTTGCTAATCATAAAGGTACTGCTAATCCTATATTAAGGATAATTGGGTTGTAGGGGTAAAGGTGTATGGAAGTAACCCAAGTATATTTAAGGAAATTAGGAAGATTATTAATGACGCGAAAATTAATGCTCATTTATGACCTGTGGTATTTAGAGGAAGAAGAAGTTGTTTTGTAAATAGATTAATAAACCAGTTTTGTAATGTGAGTATACGGTTATTTATCCAACGAGATGAGGGGGTAGGGAATATAATTCAAGGTGTAATAATAGCTAAAGCATCAATGGGATACCTAAAAACATAGGACTAATTAAATTGGTCAAAGAAGCTTAATGTCATTGTCAGTTTCAAGGGGTTGTTTTTAATGTTTTAGTGCTTAAAACATTTGGTTCGTTAGGGTATTTATGTGCTATTACTTTAGGTGGAATAATAATGGTAAAGACTAATCATGTAAATAATAAAATTATTAATCAAGGTGAGGGATTTAATTGAGGCATGTCGCTAAGGGTGGTTGGGAGTCACCAATTTTTAGCTTAAAAGGCTAACGCTGAGGTCCAATTTAGCTCTTAACGAGGCGTCTTCAAGTATAAGTGATGATCAGTTTTCAAATTGTTGTAGTGGTACCGCTTCTACCACAATAGGTATAAAGCTGTGGTTAGCACCACAAATTTCTGAACATTGTCCATAAAACACTCCTGGTCGTGATGTGATAAAAGCTGTTTGATTAAGCCGTCCTGGTACTGCGTCTATTTTTACCCCTAGAGAAGGTACTGCTCATGAGTGGAGTACATCTTCTGCAGACACTAAGACTCGAATTGGTGATTCAACCGGGATTACTATACGATGATCTGCTTCTAACAATCGAAATTGGCCTGGTGTGAGGTCTTGGGTTGGGATTATATATGAATCAAAGGCCAAGTCTTCATAATCAGTATATTCATAACTTCAGTATCATTGATGGCCGACTGCTTTAATTGTAAGGTGAGGGTCGTTACCTCATCTATAAGATAAAGAATTCGCAGTGATGGAAGAGCGATTAGGATAAGAATAATTGCGGGGAGAACAGTTCAAATAATTTCAATTTCTTGTGAGTCTAATAAGAATTTGTTTGTTAATTTTGTAGTAACTATGGCTACAATAATATAAAGCACTAAAGTGCTAATCAGGAATACAATTATTAATGCATGATCATGAAAATGAAGTAGTTCTTCTATTACAGGTGATGCTGCGTCTTGAAACCTAGTTGTGAGGGATAAGCCATTATTTAAGACATGTAGGGTTTAACCAACAACTCTGCCTTGACAAGGCAGTATAATATTTTACTAATATCTTTAGTTAGTTGTGTAAAGAAAGTGGCAGAACGGTTTTGTGGGTGGCTTGAAACCATTTTATGGGGGTTCAATTCCCTCCTTTCTCGTTTAGTTGTTTGTTTGTACTTGAACAAAAGCAGGTTCCTCAAATGTGTGATATGGTGGGGGGCATCCATGAAGTCATTCAATGTTTGTTGAAGCCAATTCAACTATTAGTACTTCCCGTTTAGCAGCAAAATGCTTCTCAGATAATAATAAAAACATGATTACGGCGATTAAGGATACAAGTGATCCAATAGAGAAACAGTGTTTCACAGTGAGTATGCGTCTGGGTAGTCAGAGTATCGTCGGGGTATACCGGCTAACCCTAGGAAGTGTTGAGGAAGAATGTTAAGTTTACACCTGCAAATATTACACCAAAATGAATTTTAGTTCAAGAGTTGTGTAGAGTGTAGCCTGTAAATAAAGGAAATCAATGTACAAACCCTGCTATAATTGCAAATACGGCACCTATTGAAAGAACGTAGTGGAAGTGGGCAACTACATAATAAGTGTCGTGTAAGACAATGTCTAAAGAGGAGTTTGCTAATACAATTCCTGTTAACCCCCCAACAGTAAATAAGAAGATAAAACCTAGAGCTCATAGCAGAGGAGTTTCTCATTTAATAGAGCCTCCGTGAAGTGTGGCTAATCAACTAAATACTTTTACACCTGTGGGAATGGCAATAATTATTGTTGCTGAGGTGAAGTATGCTCGGTGTCTACATCTATTCCTACTGTGAATATGTGGTGAGCTCAGACAATAAACCCTAAAAGTCCGATTGCTATTATTGCTCAAACTATTCCTATGTAACCGAAGGGCTCTTTTTTACCAGAATAATAAGCTACAATGTGGGAGATTATACCAAAGCCTGGGAGGATAAGGATATATACTTCAGGATGCCCAAAGAATCAAAATAAGTGTTGGTAAAGGATAGGGTCTCCCCCTCCAGAGGGGTCAAAAAATGTTGTGTTTAAGTTTCGATCTGTTAGAAGTATAGTAATTCCAGCTGCTAATACAGGAAGGGATAATAAAAGTAATACTGCGGTTACTAAGACTGCTCAAACAAATAATGGTGTTTGATATTGTGAGATCGATGGAGGTTTTATGTTAATGATAGTGGTGATAAAATTAATAGCCCCTAGAATTGATGAAACACCTGCTAAATGAAGAGAAAAGATTGTTAAGTCTACAGAGGCCCCAGCATGAGCTAAGTTACCTGCTAGCGGGGGGTAGACCGTTCAACCTGTACCCGCTCCAGCTTCTACTCCTGATGAAGCAAGCAGAAGAAGAAAAGAGGGTGGTAATAATCAAAAACTTATATTATTTATTCGAGGAAAAGCTATATCAGGCGCTCCGATTATTAACGGAATTAGTCAATTACCAAAACCCCCGATTATAATTGGTATAACTATAAAAAAAATTATTACGAAAGCATGAGCAGTTACAATAACATTATAGATTTGATCATCTCCCAGTAAAGCTCCTGGTTGACTTAGTTCTGCTCGGATTAAAAGGCTTAGTGCAGTGCCGACTATTCCGGCTCAAGCACCAAATACTAAGTATAGGGTGCCGATGTCTTTGTGATTAGTTGAGAAAAATCATCGTGTGATTGCCACAGGTAGGATGGCTGAGTAAGCGGTGGATTGTAACCCCACATACAGAGGTTTAAGCCCTCTTCATACCAAGCCTTGAGGTGTAATACATATAAGATTGCAAATCTTAAGTAGCCAATTAATTTTTGCCGGGGCTTTCCCCCCCGCCTTTCCGCCTTTTTAAGGCGGGGGGAAAAGTAGATGGATGCTCGCTGGTTGGAGTGTCTAGCTGTTAACTAGGAAATTGTAGGATCGAGGCCTACCCATCTAGTAAGGCTTTAGCTTAATTAAAGTGTCTGTTTTGCATACAGTAGATGTAGGTTAATTACCTGCAAGTCTTATCAAGGGTTAAAGGATTTTCACTTCTACTTAAGGCTTTGAAGGCCTTTGGTCTTTTATTAACCTAAACCCTTAGTTGATAATAGCTATTATACTAGGTAGGATAGGGAGAAGTATCAATGATATAATCGTTGATACAGATAGGTGGATAGTGGGCTGTTTGTTATTACATCGCCATTGGCTAGTTATAGGGGTGGTGTTGGGTGATAGGGTTAGTGTTATAGCATATGATAATCGCAGGTAAAAATAAAGGCTTAATAAAGCAGACAGCGCTGTGATTGTTGCAATTGTGTTTAATTCTTGTTTTGTTAGTTCAGATAAGATTATTCATTTGGGGCCGAATCCTGTAAGAGGTGGTAAACCCCCTAAGGATAGGAGGGCTAACGGGGCTAGCGCGGTTATTGTAGGGGATTTAGATCATGAAGTTGCTAGTGCATTAATAGAAGTTGCTTTATTTAGTTTAAATAGGTTAAAGATGGAAATTGTTATAAAAATATAGATTGCAAGAGTAATAAGTGTAAGTGATGGTGAGAATTGTAGAACAATAACCATTCAGCCAATGTGGGCAATTGATGAGTATGCTAAGATCTTTCGCAATTGTGTCTGATTTAATCCCCCTCAGCCCCCAACTATAGTAGATAGCATTGCTATAATAACCAGTACGGGGTTATCTAGGTTTATTTGTATTATTAGGGAAAAAGGAGCTAGTTTTTGTCACGTAGATATAATTAATCCGGTGGTAAGGTCTAGGCCTTGAAGTACTTCTGGTAATCATGTGTGAAGGGGTGCTATGCCAATTTTTAAGGCTAGGCCTAATATTATAATGGTTAGGGGTAATGGATGAGATAGTTCATCAATACCTCATTTTCCTGTAATCCATGCATTAGTGGAGCTAGCAAATAAGATTATTGCTGCGGCTGTAGCCTGGATGAGGAAATACTTTGTAGAAGCTTCTACAGACCGTGGGTGATGGTGTTGTGCTATTAAAGGAATAATTGCTAGTGTATTAATTTCTAGGCCTATTCATGCTAGTAATCAGTGTGAGCTTATGAATGTGATTGTAGTACCTAGGCCTAAACCTATTAGAAAGATTGATATAATGTAGGGGTTCATTAGCAAAGGGAGGGTTTTAACCTACATTTTTGGGGTATGGGCCCAAAAGCTTAATTTAGCTGACTTTACTTTAGGAAGTGGTGTAGTAGGAAGCACTAAGAGTTTTGATCTCTTAAGTGGGGTTCGAGTCCTCTCTTTCTAAGGAATTAGGGGGATTCTAACCCCCGTAATGCACTCTATCAAAGTGGTCCTTTAGTACTCAGGCATAATTCCTTATATATGTGGTGGGATCCCTGCTAGCGAAAGAGGCGCTGATAAGTGTCAAATAATTAATGCTAATGTTAGTGGTAGGAAGTTTTTTCAGATGAGGTGTATTAATTGGTCGTATCGGAATCGTGGGTATGAGGCTCGAACTCATAAGAATACTAAGGATAGTAGGGTTGCTTTAATTATAAGATTTGCTGTTGTTAGTTCAGGTAAGGAAGGGATATGAGATGCTCCTAGAAAAAGGATAGTTGACAAGGTGTTTATAAGTAAGATGTTGGCATATTCTGCAAGGAAAAAGAGTGCAAAAGGTCCTCCTGCGTATTCAACATTAAAACCCGAAACCAGTTCTGACTCCCCCTCTGTTAAATCAAATGGTGCCCGGTTTGTTTCAGCTAGTGTGGAGATATATCATATTGCTGCTAAAGGTCAGGCGGGGATAATAAGTCATAAGCTTTCTTGTGTAACCCCAAATGATTGTAGTGTGAAATTACCAGTGAAGATGATTAATGCTAGTAAAATTAATCCTAAGCTTACTTCGTAAGAAATAGTTTGGGCTACTGCTCGTAATGCTCCAATTAATGCATATTTTGAATTTGATGCTCAACCTGACCCTAGGATAGAGTAAACTGCAAGGCTTGATAGGGCTAAGATAAGTAGTATTCCCAGATTAATATTAATTACAGGGTGAGGTATTGGTAAGGGAGCTCATAATATAAGGGCAAGTGTTAATGCTAATACTGGGGTGGCAATAAATAAAATAGGTGAAGATGTTGAGGGTTTTACTGGTTCCTTAATAAATAATTTTACTCCATCTGCAATTGGTTGAAGTAGACCAAAAGGTCCTACGATATTAGGCCCTTTTCGGTGTTGTATATATCCTAATACTTTACGTTCCAGAAGAGTTAAGAAAGCAACTGCTAGTAGTACAGGAATAATATATATTAAAGGGTTAACAATTTGCGCTATAATTATGGTGGTCATAGTTGAGGAGAGGATTTGAACCTCTATTCAAAGGGCTTAGGTCTTTTGCAATAACCGGACTCTGCCACTTCAACATGTAGTTATATTCTGGATTTATTTTGTGTTATTTTAACCTTTAATATTTTTTCAAGGGTTAAAAAGTGGGCTTGTTTTAAAACATGGGCCTATCCTTCTTGGTCCTTTCGTACTGAAGAAAGTCACACTCATAGATAGAAACTGACCTGGATTACTCCGGTCTGAACTCAGATCACGTAGGACTTTAATCGTTGAACAAACGAACCCTTAATAGCGGCTACACCATTAGGATGTCCTGATCCAACATCGAGGTCGTAAACCCTCTTGTCGATAGGGACTCTCAAAGAGGATTGCGCTGTTATCCCTGGGGTAACTAGGTTCATTAATCGGCTGTTGCCGGATCAATTGGTCAAATATTTTGGTACTTAGAAATGACATTCTTGGGTATAAGGTTTTCATCTCAATCCTCACGGAGGTTTTGTTTTACTCCGCGGTCGCCCCAACTAAAGATTTAAGATGAGGTCATCGTTTTAATTACCTTTTATGTGGTATTAATTTTTTAATAAATTCATCTATCATCTAAAGCTCCACAGGGTCTTCTCGTCTTATGGGTTAATCCCCGCTTCTGCACGGGGAGATCAATTTCATTAACTGGAGTAAGGAGACAGTTTAGCCCTCGTTATGCCATTCATACAGGTCTTTATTTAAAAGACAAGTGATTGCGCTACCTTTGCACGGTCAAAATACCGCGGCCGTTAAACTTATGGTCACAGGGCAGGCGGGACCTCTTATTCATTATGTTATGCAAGAGGCGGTGTTTTTGGTAAACAGGCGAGGCTATTATCATATTTGCCGAGTTCCTTCTCACTCTTTTAGTTTATCCTAGATAGCAATCCAGTGTGGGGTTGATGATTTTTATTGTTGTTTTTTCTTGTTCTTTATTTATTACAACATTTCCCTCTTGAAATTGGGGTCATTAAATCTCGGTGTTAGTTCGATCCGAGGCACACTTTTGCTAAAGGAGAGAATCTTAACTTCTCTTATTACTCATATTAACATTATCACTTTCATGTGTTATGAAAAGGCCTGATGAATTTAGGGGTTTAAGAATGTTTATCTGAATTAAAAGTTTTACTAGTGCTTGAGCTTTAACGCTTTCTATATCGATGGCTGCTTTCAGGCCCACTAAGGCATTTGTGTACTTTGGTGTTTTTGATCTTTAACCTCCATTGTAAGGTTGTGTCCTATGTCAAAAGAGCTGTACCCCTTTTGACTAACTCTATATTATTATTAACTAAATCTGTTTGTTTAAATTTTAGGTGAATTAAGGGTTTAATATAGGCTGAACTTTTATTCATTTTTCAGGCAACCAGCTATAACTAAGCTCGTTTGGTTTATCACCTCTACTCGGAGCTCATTCCAACCTTTTGCCACAGGTACGGATTAGTCCATTATGTCTTGACTGTCTCGGAGTAGCTCGCTTAGTTTCGGGGTATCAAACTAAAGATCTCTTTGCTTGGGATGTACTTGTTAAACCATTATGCAAAAGGTACAAGATTTAATCTTTGCTGCTCTTTACTTAAGTTATTTTTTTAATTTCTTTTTCAGCTTTCCCTTGCGGTACTAGTTTTGTAGCTTCATTATTCCTTTTCAGTCTCCCTTACTTGGGCTATAAAATGTTTTAATATTACTTTTTAGGGTATTAGGGGTTATCTTTAGTTTTTATTTGAATTTAGTGTGTGAGCTAGCATATGGGTATCAGAGCAGTTCTATTTGCAAGAACAACTTCTCGGTGTAAGTGAGATGCTTTAACTATTTCAGCTATGCTTTGGTATTCCAAGCACACCTTCCGGTACACTTACCATGTTACGACTTGCCTCCCCTTGTATTTCATTTAGGTTTTAATTAATCGTAGTTATGTTATTGGGGAGAGTGACGGGCGGTGTGTGCGCGCTTTAGAGCCAGTTTCAGGTGAACACTCTATTTCCTCCTTACTGCTAAATCCTCCTTTAGGTTTATATTTCAATATACCATCCGTATTCATTAATAAATGAGTGTAGCCCATTTCTTCCCCTATTATAAACTACACCTCGACCTGACGTTTTGGGTTAACACTAGTTTTGCTCACTGTTGTTCTTTCACAAGGTAAGCTGACGACGGCGGTATATAAATTGATTAAGCAAAATAGGGTGAGGTTTAACGGGGGTTATCAGTTATAGAACAGGCTCCTCTAGGTGGGTGTAAAGCACCGCCAAGTCCTTTGGGTTTTAAGCTAAAGCTCGTAGTACCCGGGCGAGTATAATGTAATTAAAATACTTTCGTTTAAGACTATGCATAGTGGGGTATCTAATCCCAGTTTGTTTCATAGCTTTCGTGGGTTCAGTTTTGTAAAGTCACTTTCGTAAATGAGTCTCATACCTTCGGATGCGTATGACAGCCTGGAAGATGTTTAACTTTAGTCTTTTAATACTTAACCACTCTTTACGCCGATTTCTATTATCTTGAGCCTCTCGTATAACCGCGGTGGCTGGCACGAGTTTTACCGGCTCTAAAAACCTTAACTAAGTCAAGTTTACACTTATGGCTTAATGTTTATCACTGCTGAATTCCCTTGGGGGTGTGGCTAAGCAAGGTGTCATGGGCGATCATATGTGCCTGATACCAGCTCCTTGATCTCATAAGAGGGTTAAGGGCATTCTCACGGGGGTGCGGATGCTTGCATGTGTAAGTTTGGTTATAGATAATAGTAAAGCTAGGACCAAGCCTTTGTGCTTTCGGAACTTTCTAGGGTTCATAATAACATCTTCAGTGTTATGCTTTAAGTCTTAAGCTACGATGGCCTTCTAGTATTTTACCCTAGTTGTTGTAATAAATAGATAAGATATGATATATTTTTTTAAAAACTGGTAATACATAAATACGAAACTACACATCGTTTTGTACATTTATAAGCCAATAGATAACCTTGGGACCTTATTGTTTAAACTAGATTAATTAAATTGTTAGTTACCTTAGGGCCTTAGGGGGGTTGGGGGGTTTTTTCTTTAAAAACAGAAGGGGGGGCGACCTAAGAGGATTATAGTATTTATTATGCTCTAGAAAACTCTATATGCGATTCTTAAGTAATGTAATTTCAACACTACACTAATATTACTCAATAAGGAACGAATGTTCAACCTTCTGTCATAGGGCCGCGTGCACTCTGAAATGTTCACGAAGGGAAAAAAAAAAGAGAACCAGCTGCCCCCGTGGAGAGAACGCTCGGCTTGGGGGGTAACGAGTCGAAGGTTTAACACCATTAGTCAATGTAAGCGTCGATGAAAGTGTGCGGGTTAATAAATTAATGGACCTGAAAAAGGAGGAGATGCCAGGAATAATTCACCTTTTAGGTAGCAACCCTTCAATAGGGGCTCCTGACCATCAAGAACCGTTATCCTTAAGTTATATACTGGTTGGTAGGCTCTTACTACATACAATTTTTAATTTAATGATATTTGGAGTCTTGGTATATCATTACTTATGAGTTTTTTATTAGATCTTAAATCTCTCAGCATTATTACTCTTAGTGCATTCTTAAATTTATGGTTTATGTCTACCTTAGTAATATAGTTTATTTATATGTTTAATATAATTTAATGGTTTTTATACATAAAATGTCCTAAGGAATTAATATTATGCACTGTATATATATATATGGATATTTCATATATGTACCAGAAAATATTTTAACTTAGAATATCAGCTTTGGGAGCTGGTGGCGGGAGTTAGAGTCTCCTTTTTCTGAGCAGTGGGGAGGGGTTTAACCTCCGGCCTCCGGTTTACAAAACCGGCGCTCTAATACTGAGCTACAAATGCAGTTTAATTTAAGAACTTTGTTTTCTATTCAACCGGATGCAGGTAGAGCTATTAGGAAGATTATGAAATAAATAACTGAGGCTAATTGACCAATTAAAATATAAGGGGGTTCTACAGGCATTCCTCCAATTCATGTAAGAATTATTATGTCTGCAACTAGTATTCAGAATATAAGTTGACCAAAGGGTCGGAAGGTGAGTCCTCGTTGTTTTGATGTGTGAAGAATTGGTACTAGTATTAATACTAAAATTGAGAATAGTAAGGCTAATACACCCCCTAGTTTATTTGGAATTGATCGTAGGATAGCGTAGGCGAATAGAAAATATCATTCGGGTTTAATATGAGGGGGGGTTACTAAGGGGTTTGCTGGTGTAAAGTTGTCAGGGTCCCCTAGAATGTTAGGTGTGAAGAGAGCAATTGATGTGTAGGGTAATTAATAATGCGGCAAATCCTAATAGGTCTTTGTAAGAGAAGTAGGGGTGAAATGAGACTTTGTCTGCGTCAGAGTTAATCCCGGCGGGGTTATTTGATCCTGTTTCATGGAGGAAAAGTAGGTGGACCATTGATGCAGCCGCAACAATGAATGGAAGTAAGAAATGGAATGCGAAGAATCGGGTTAGGGTGGCGTTGTCTACAGAGAACCCTCCTCACACTCATTGTACTAAATCATTTCCGATGTATGGCACAGCTGATATCAGGTTAGTAATGACCGTGGCTCCTCAAAAGGATATTTGTCCTCAGGGTAGTACATATCCTACGAATGCAGTGGCTATTACAAGAAGCAGAAGAATTACTCCCACGTTTCAGGTTTCTTTATATAAGTAGGATCCGTAATAAAGACCTCGTGCAATGTGAAGGTAAATACAGATAAAAAAGAAGGATGCTCCGTTGGCATGTATATTTCGGATGAGTCAGCCGTAATTTACGTCACGACAAATGTGTGTGACCGAAGAAAAAGCGGTTGCAATATCTGAGGTGTAATGTATTGCTAGGAATAGTCCTGTAAGGATTTGGGCTATTAAGCATAGCCCTAAAAGAGACCCAAAGTTTCATCATACAGAGATGTTTGATGGTGCAGGTAGATCTACAAGAGCGTTATTTGCGATTTTAATGATTGGGTGGGTTTTTCGAATGTTGGCCATTGGGTTTTTATAGTTGAATTACAACGGTGGTTTTTCAAGCCATTAGTCCTGGTTAGAATCCTGGTAAAAACTATGACTTATTTGATATTCTTATTATTAATAGGGTTAATTTTTGGTTTAATTGCGGTGGCTTCCAACCCCTCCCCATACTTTGCTGCTTTAGGGTTAGTTGTTGTAGCTGGAATGGGGTGTGGTGTTATAGTGAGTTTTGGGGGGCCTTTCTTATCTTTAGTTTTGTTTTTAATCTACTTGGGGGGAATGTTAGTTGTTTTTGCGTATTCCGCTGCTTTAGCCGCTGAGCCCTACCCTGAGAGCTGAGGTAGTTGATCTGTTGCAGTTTACGGGGTTTTGTATTTCATAGGGGTAGTTTTATTTTTATTTTATTTCTACGGAGGGTGGTACGAGAGCTCTTGAGTGCCTGTAGATGATTTATCAGGTTTATCAGTATTTCGGGGGGATATGTCCGGAGTATCTTTAATGTATTCTTCAGGAGGTTGGGTTTTAGTTATTAGTGCTTGGGTTCTTTTGTTAACTTTATTTGTTGTACTGGAGTTAACACGAGGTCTTGCTCGCGGTACACTTCGAGTGGTTTAAATTAATAATGCTATGGTAAGGGTAAGGGTTAGAATAAATAGTATTAAATAGGTTTTAATTATACCTTTTTGGGTGTTACTTGTAGTTGTAATTAGAGGGAGGTTAAGGGTTGATGAGGCTTTGGGACCAATTTTCTCTAATCATGTTATGTCAATGGTTTGAGAGGCAATTTTTTGTCCTAATTGAAGGGATAATTCAATAGGTAATCGGTGAATAATAAGTGGGTAAAATCCTAGTGCATTAGAAAATAAATGGGGGGTTTTTTTAGGGGTAATATTTAATTGCTTAGATGTATTTAGGGCTATTTCTAAAGCTGTAATTAATCCAATCGCTGTAACAATAAGGGCGGCTATTTTAGTATAATATGGTATAGTTATAACTGGGTTCTTTATAGGTGTTATGTTTGATGTGATAATTAAGCCTGCGATAATACTCCCTCAAGCTAACCGTTTGATCGGGTTAATTAGTGGCTTGCTATTTTCATTAATTGGTGATAAGGGATTGAATCGTGGGTAGCCTATATTCACATAATAAACAATTCGTAGGCTGTAGACTGCTGTAAAGGAAGTGGCAATTAAAGTTAATAATAGGGCTCAGGCGTTTAAGTAAGAGGTGTTTATTGATTCAATAATGGCATCTTTTGAGAAAAATCCGGCCAGGAAAGGGGTTCCTGTTAAAGCTAGACTGCCTAGGGTGAGAGAGGACGAGGTGAAGGGAGTGAGATGGTGTATTCCTCCTATCTTACGGATATCTTGCTCATCGTTTAGGCTATGAATTAATGACCCCGAACATAAAAATAATATAGCTTTAAAGAAAGCGTGGGTACAGATATGAAGGAATGCTAATTGGGGTTGATTAAGACCGATCGTGACCATTATTAATCCTAGCTGACTGGATGTAGAAAATGCTACAATTTTTTTGATGTCGTTTTGTGTCAGAGCGCAGATAGCTGTAAATAAAGTGGTTAATGCTCCAAGACAAAGGCATGTTGTTAGGATAATAGGGTTATTTTCCATTAAAGGGCTTATTCGAATCAGTAAAAAAATCCCCGCAACCACTATTGTGCTTGAGTGTAGTAGGGCAGATACCGGAGTAGGACCCTCTATAGCTGAGGGTAGCCATGGGTGCAAACCAAATTGAGCTGACTTTCCTGTTGCAGCTAGGACCAGGCCTAACAGTGGAAGGGTGAGGTTTTCATTTTCAGCTAATGTAAATATTTGATTTATTTCCCAAGAATTTAAGTTTATAGCAATTCAGGCTATAAATAAAATCAATCCGATATCTCCGATTCGGTTATATACAACTGCCTGGATCGCGGCTATATTAGCGTCGGCACGTCCATACCATCACCCAATTAAAAGAAAGGATATAATACCAACTCCTTCCCAACCAATGAATAGTTGAAATATGTTATTTGAAGTTACTAGAATTATTATAGCGATTAGGAACATTAGAAGGTATTTAAAAAATCGGTTTATAACAGGGTCAGAGTGTATATATCAAGATGCAAATTCCAGGATAGATCATGTGACGTATAAAGCCACAGGGGTAAAAATCACTGAGTATAGGTCAAATTTAAAGCTAATATTAATATCAAAAGTTGATGTATTTATTCAAGATCATGTAGTAATAATAGTTTCTAACCCTTCATTAATAAATAGTATAAGGGGTAATAGGCTAATTATAAATGATATTTTAACTGAATTTTTAACCCACCCAGTCGATCAGTTATGAGGGAGTGGTTTAGTTGTTATTGTTGAAATTAAGGGTATTAGTAGGAAAGTGAAGATAATTAAAAGGCTTGAGGATATTATTAAAGAGGTGGAGTGCATAACTACTGCTTGGATTTGCACCAAGAGTTTTTGGTTCCTAAGACCAACGGATTAACTAATATCCTTCAGAAGTTTCGAATGAGCTTTGGAGTTAAACCAAAGGGGCAAAAATTAGCAGTTTATGTTGTCTTCGGACCTCCTTCGGTGGATAAAAGGATTTTAACCTTTATTTTTAGAATCACAATCTAATGTTCTTTTTAAACTATATCTACAGAAAGTTCAACCTCATAACAACCCAGGCTTCATGATTAGGAGGATAAGTGGTATGAGGTGAAGTGTTATGATTAAGTGTTCTCGGGAGTGTGAAGGTTCTATGTGAAGCAGGTGATTAGTTAATGGTCCTCGTTGGGTTGTAAGAAATAGATATAATGAATATGCTGCAGTAATAAGTGTACCAAGGCCTGTGAGAATTAAGGTTCAAGGCGATCAATTAAAAAGAGATGAAATGATTATTAACTCCCCTATTAGATTAGGTAGAGGAGGTAAAGCTATGTTTGCCAGGCTGGCAGCGAATCATCAGGTAGCCATTAAGGGTAATACCATTTGTAGGCCTCGGGCTAATATTATTGTTCGGCTATGGGTTCGCTCATAGTTTGTGTTTGCTAAACAAAATAGTGCTGATGAGGTAAGTCCATGTGCAATTATAAGTACAAGCGCTCCAGTAAAACCTCAAGGGGTTTGAATAAGGATACCTGTTGTAACCAATCCTATATGACTAACTGAAGAGTAGGCGATTAGGGATTTTAAGTCATTTTGTCGTAGACAGATTAGTCCGGTCATAACGATTCCCCACAGGGCTAAAATTATAAAAGGGTAGCTCAGCTGTTTAGATAGTGGTTCAAGGATGTTTATTAGGCGTATTATACCATACCCCCCTAGTTTTAGCAGTACTGCAGCAAGGATTATGGAGCCCGCAATTGGTGCTTCTACGTGGGCTTTAGGTAACCATAGATGAACTCCGTAAAGGGGTATTTTTACAAGGAAAGCTAGGAGACAGCCTATTCATCATAATTTATCACTCAGGCAAGTGAGGACTAAAGGGTTAGAATACTGAAGGGTTAGTATGGATAAAGAACCTGTCTTGTTTTGAAGTATGAGAAGTGCGACAAGTAGTGGTAGAGATCCTGCTAAGGTGTAGAATAGGAAATAGGTTCCTGCATTCAACCGTTCTGTTTGATTACCTCATCGGGTGATAATTAACAAGGTTGGAATTAATGTGGCCTCAAATATAACATAAAACATAATTAATTCCGTGGCGCTAAATGCTATAATGAGGAAGATTTGTAAGGATGTAAGTAGTGTGATGTATATTCGTTGTCGGTTAACAGGGTTATTGGCTGAGTGGTTCTGGCTAGCAAGGATTATCAGTGGAAGGAGCCAGCATGTGAGAATTAATAAAGGGGTAGATAAAGGGTCAGTAGCTATTAATCCGCTTAAATTTGATCAAGCGGTGTCAGATGATCAAATAAGTCAATTGAGAGTAAATAAAGCAATGGTTAGACTATGCACTAATGTGGATGGTCATAACCATTTTTTAGGAATAAGTCATGTTGTGGGAATAAGCATAATCGTTGGAATAAGGATTTTTAACATTGTAGGATGTTTAAAGCTTGAAGACGATCTGTTCCGTGTGTGCGAGAGGTTGCTACTAGAAGAGCTAACCCAGCACTTGCCTCACATGCTGAAAAAGCAAGTATTAACATAGGGGTTGGGGAGAGAAATTAATTGAGTTTAATTGTAAAGTTCATAAGGATAGGGCAACATACAATGATAGTATTATTCCTTCTAAACATAAAAGAGCGGAAAGTAAGTGGTTTCGGTGAAAAGTTAATCCTATAAGTCCTAGGATGAATGTTGTTGAGAAAGCAAAGTGTACAGGTGTCATAAAACGATCGTGGATTCTAACCACGTGCTTTTGAGCCGAAATCAAGTGTTTTAATTATACTAATCGTTTATTCAGCTCATTCTAGGCCACCTTGGATCCACTCATAAATTAATCCTAGTGTAAGAAGAATAACAACTGATGATGCTCATATAAATGTGTAAGAGGGGAACTCTAATTGTATACCTCATGGAAGCGGAAGGAGAAGTGCAATCTCTAGATCAAATAAAAGAAATAAAATTGCTACTAGGAAGAATCGTAATGAAAAAGGGAGTCGGGCTGAACCTAGGGGGTCGAAACCACATTCATAGGGTGATAGTTTCTCTACATCTGGGTTTATTTGGGGTAACCAAAATGAGATGAGGGTTAGTAAAATGGAAAGGGAGGTTGATATTAGTAAAATTGTAATTAATAAGTTCATTATCTTTTCTTGGGTTTTAACCGAGACCGGGTGATTGGAAGTCACTCATACTTTTTAGTACTAAAAAGATAAGATCCTCATCAATAAATTGAGACATAAAGGAATAATCATACTACGTCGACAAAATGTCAGTATCATGCTGCAGCTTCAAATCCGAAGTGGTGTTGGGATGTGAAGTGGTATTGAATTTGTCGAATTAAACAAACTGCTAGGAATGTTGATCCAATGATTACGTGTAATCCGTGGAATCCTGTGGCTACAAAGAATGTTGATCCGTAAACACCATCAGCAATTGTGAAGGGGGCTTCATAATATTCTATCGCTTGAAGAAATGTGAAGTAGAAGCCTAGGAGAATAGTTAAGGTGAGTGAGTGAATAGTTTGTTTTCGTTCACCTTCTATAATGCTATGGTGAGCTCAAGTTACTGTGACACCAGAGGCAAGAAGAACCGCTGTATTAAGAAGTGGTACTTCAAAAGGATCTAGGGTGGTTACTCCAGAAGGAGGCCAGCAACCGCCTAATTCTGGGGTTGGAGCTAGACTGGCGTGGTAAAAAGCTCAGAAGAATCCAAGGAAGAAGAATACTTCTGAGGTGATAAATAGGATTATCCCATATCGTAACCCCTTTTGAACTGGCGGGGTGTGATGTCCTTGAAATGTCCCTTCTCGGATAATATCTCGCCATCATTGGATCATTGTTAGAAGTAGTAAAATTAATCCAATTGTTATTAAAACAGTTGAATTAAAATGGAATCAAATAGCTAACCCTGAAGTCATTAAAAGGGCTGCAATTGCACCTGTGAGGGGTCAGGGGCTTGGATCTACTATGTGGTATGCATGTGCTTGGTGGGCCATTAAACGTTTTCTTGTAGGTAGAGACTTAGCAAGAGTACAAAGACATAGGCTTGGATTATAGCAACGGCTACTTCTAACAATGTGAGTAAAAGTAGTAAAATTGTTGTTAATAATGCTACTGTAGGTATAAGAGGTATAAGAACAAATGCTGCTGTCGCGATAAGTTGAATAAGTAGGTGTCCTGCAGTTAAATTTGCTGTTAGTCGAACACCTAGGGCGATAGGTCGAATAAATAAGCTGATTGTTTCAATAATAATAAGTACGGGGATTAGTGGTATGGGTGTGCCTTCTGGTAATAGGTGACCTAGGGAGTGTGTGGGTTGGTTTCGTATCCCAATGATGACAGTTGCTAATCATAAAGGTACTGCTAATCCTATATTTAAGGATAATTGGGTTGTAGGGGTAAAGGTGTATGGAAGTAACCCAAGTATATTTAAGGAAATTAGGAAGATTATTAATGACGCGAAAATTAATGCTCATTTATGACCTGTGGTATTTAGAGGAAGAAGAAGTTGTTTTGTAAATAGATTAATAAACCAGTTTTGTAATGTGAGTATACGGTTATTTATCCAACGAGATGAGGGGGTAGGGAATATAATTCAAGGTGTAATAATAGCTAAAGCCATCAATGGGATACCTAAAAACATAGGACTAATAAATTGGTCAAAGAAGCTTAATGTCATTGTCAGTTTCAAGGGGTTGTTTTTAATGTTTTAGTGCTTAAAACATTTGGTTCGTTAGGGTATTTATGTGCTATTACTTTAGGTGGAATAATAATGGTAAAGACTAATCATGTAAATAATAAAATTATTAATCAAGGTGAGGGATTTAATTGAGGCATGTCGCTAAGGGTGGTTGGGAGTCACCAATTTTTAGCTTAAAAGGCTAACGCTGAGGTCCAATTTAGCTTCTTAACGAGGCGTCTTCAAGTATAAGTGATGATCAGTTTTCAAATTGTTGTAGTGGTACCGCTTCTACCACAATAGGTATAAAGCTGTGGTTAGCACCACAAATTTCTGAACATTGTCCATAAAACACTCCTGGTCGTGATGTGATAAAAGCTGTTTGATTAAGCCGTCCTGGTACTGCGTCTATTTTTACCCCTAGAGAAGGTACTGCTCATGAGTGGAGTACATCTTCTGCAGACACTAAGACTCGAATTGGTGATTCAACCGGGATTACTATACGATGATCTGCTTCTAACAATCGAAATTGGCCTGGTGTGAGGTCTTGGGTTGGGATTATATATGAATCAAAGGCCAAGTCTTCATAATCAGTATATTCATAACTTCAGTATCATTGATGGCCGACTGCTTTAATTGTAAGGTGAGGGTCGTTTACCTCATCTATAAGATAAAGAATTCGCAGTGATGGAAGAGCGATTAGGATAAGAATAATTGCGGGGAGAACAGTTCAAATAATTTCAATTTCTTGTGAGTCTAATAAGAATTTGTTTGTTAATTTTGTAGTAACTATGGCTACAATAATATAAAGCACTAAAGTGCTAATCAGGAATACAATTATTAATGCATGATCATGAAAATGAAGTAGTTCTTCTATTACAGGTGATGCTGCGTCTTGAAAACCTAGTTGTGAGGGATAAGCCATTATTTAAGACATGTAGGGGTTTAACCAACAACTCTGCCTTGACAAGGCAGTATAATATTTTACTAATATCTTTAGTTAGTTGTGTAAAGAAAGTGGCAGAACGGTTTTGTGGGTGGCTTGAAACCATTTTATGGGGGTTCAATTCCCTCCTTTCTCGTTTAGTTGTTTGTTTGTACTTGAACAAAAGCAGGTTCCTCAAATGTGTGATATGGTGGGGGGCATCCATGAAGTCATTCAATGTTTGTTGAAGCCAATTCAACTATTAGTACTTCCCGTTTAGCAGCAAATGCTTCTCAGATAATAAATAAAAACATGATTACGGCGATTAAGGATACAAGTGATCCAATAGAAGAAACAGTGTTTCACAGTGAGTATGCGTCTGGGTAGTCAGAGTATCGTCGGGGTATACCGGCTAACCCTAGGAAGTGTTGAGGGAAGAATGTTAAGTTTACACCTGCAAATATTACACCAAAATGAATTTTAGTTCAAGAGTTGTGTAGAGTGTAGCCTGTAAATAAAGGAAATCAATGTACAAACCCTGCTATAATTGCAAATACGGCACCTATTGAAAGAACGTAGTGGAAGTGGGCAACTACATAATAAGTGTCGTGTAAGACAATGTCTAAAGAGGAGTTTGCTAATACAATTCCTGTTAACCCCCCAACAGTAAATAAGAAGATAAAACCTAGAGCTCATAGCAGAGGAGTTTCTCATTTAATAGAGCCTCCGTGAAGTGTGGCTAATCAACTAAATACTTTTACACCTGTGGGAATGGCAATAATTATTGTTGCTGAGGTGAAGTATGCTCGGGTGTCTACATCTATTCCTACTGTGAATATGTGGTGAGCTCAGACAATAAACCCTAAAAGTCCGATTGCTATTATTGCTCAAACTATTCCTATGTAACCGAAGGGCTCTTTTTTACCAGAATAATAAGCTACAATGTGGGAGATTATACCAAAGCCTGGGAGGATAAGGATATATACTTCAGGATGCCCAAAGAATCAAAATAAGTGTTGGTAAAGGATAGGGTCTCCCCCTCCAGAGGGGTCAAAAAATGTTGTGTTTAAGTTTCGATCTGTTAGAAGTATAGTAATTCCAGCTGCTAATACAGGAAGGGATAATAAAAGTAATACTGCGGTTACTAAGACTGCTCAAACAAATAATGGTGTTTGATATTGTGAGATCGATGGAGGTTTTATGTTAATGATAGTGGTGATAAAATTAATAGCCCCTAGAATTGATGAAACACCTGCTAAATGAAGAGAAAAGATTGTTAAGTCTACAGAGGCCCCAGCATGAGCTAAGTTACCTGCTAGCGGGGGGTAGACCGTTCAACCTGTACCCGCTCCAGCTTCTACTCCTGATGAAGCAAGCAGAAGAAGAAAAGAGGGTGGTAATAATCAAAAACTTATATTATTTATTCGAGGAAAAGCTATATCAGGCGCTCCGATTATTAACGGAATTAGTCAATTACCAAAACCCCCGATTATAATTGGTATAACTATAAAAAAAATTATTACGAAAGCATGAGCAGTTACAATAACATTATAGATTTGATCATCTCCCAGTAAAGCTCCTGGTTGACTTAGTTCTGCTCGGATTAAAAGGCTTAGTGCAGTGCCGACTATTCCGGCTCAAGCACCAAATACTAAGTATAGGGTGCCGATGTCTTTGTGATTAGTTGAGAAAAATCATCGTGTGATTGCCACAGGTAGGATGGCTGAGTAAGCGGTGGATTGTAACCCCACATACAGAGGTTTAAGCCCTCTTCATACCAAGCCTTGAGGTGTAATACATATAAGATTGCAAATCTTAAGTAGCCAATTAATTTTTGCCGGGGCTTTCCCCCCCGCCTTTCCGCCTTTTTAAGGCGGGGGGAAAAGTAGATGGATGCTCGCTGGTTGGAGTGTCTAGCTGTTAACTAGGAAATTGTAGGATCGAGGCCTACCCATCTAGTAAGGCTTTAGCTTAATTAAAGTGTCTGTTTTGCATACAGTAGATGTAGGTTAATTACCTGCAAGTCTTATCAAGGGTTAAAGGATTTTCACTTCTACTTAAGGCTTTGAAGGCCTTTGGTCTTTTATTAACCTAAACCCTTAGTTGATAATAGCTATTATACTAGGTAGGATAGGGAGAAGTATCAATGATATAATCGTTGATACAGATAGGTGGATAGTGGGCTGTTTGTTATTACATCGCCATTGGCTAGTTATAGGGGTGGTGTTGGGTGATAGGGTTAGTGTTATAGCATATGATAATCGCAGGTAAAAATAAAGGCTTAATAAAGCAGACAGCGCTGTGATTGTTGCAATTGTGTTTAATTCTTGTTTTGTTAGTTCAGATAAGATTATTCATTTGGGGCCGAATCCTGTAAGAGGTGGTAAACCCCCTAAGGATAGGAGGGCTAACGGGGCTAGCGCGGTTATTGTAGGGGATTTAGATCATGAAGTTGCTAGTGCATTAATAGAAGTTGCTTTATTTAGTTTAAATAGGTTAAAGATGGAAATTGTTATAAAAATATAGATTGCAAGAGTAATAAGTGTAAGTGATGGTGAGAATTGTAGAACAATAACCATTCAGCCAATGTGGGCAATTGATGAGTATGCTAAGATCTTTCGCAATTGTGTCTGATTTAATCCCCCTCAGCCCCCAACTATAGTAGATAGCATTGCTATAATAACCAGTACGGGGTTATCTAGGTTTATTTGTATTATTAGGGAAAAAGGAGCTAGTTTTTGTCACGTAGATATAATTAATCCGGTGGTAAGGTCTAGGCCTTGAAGTACTTCTGGTAATCATGTGTGAAGGGGTGCTATGCCAATTTTTAAGGCTAGGCCTAATATTATAATGGTTAGGGGTAATGGATGAGATAGTTCATCAATACCTCATTTTCCTGTAATCCATGCATTAGTGGAGCTAGCAAATAAGATTATTGCTGCGGCTGTAGCCTGGATGAGGAAATACTTTGTAGAAGCTTCTACAGACCGTGGGTGATGGTGTTGTGCTATTAAAGGAATAATTGCTAGTGTATTAATTTCTAGGCCTATTCATGCTAGTAATCAGTGTGAGCTTATGAATGTGATTGTAGTACCTAGGCCTAAACCTATTAGAAAGATTGATATAATGTAGGGGTTCATTAGCAAAGGGAGGGTTTTAACCTACATTTTTGGGGTATGGGCCCAAAAGCTTAATTTAGCTGACTTTACTTTAGGAAGTGGTGTAGTAGGAAGCACTAAGAGTTTTGATCTCTTAAGTGGGGTTCGAGTCCTCTCTTTCTAAGGAATTAGGGGGATTCTAACCCCCGTAATGCACTCTATCAAAGTGGTCCTTTAGTACTCAGGCATAATTCCTTATATATGTGGTGGGATCCCTGCTAGCGAAAGAGGCGCTGATAAGTGTCAAATAATTAATGCTAATGTTAGTGGTAGGAAGTTTTTTCAGATGAGGTGTATTAATTGGTCGTATCGGAATCGTGGGTATGAGGCTCGAACTCATAAGAATACTAAGGATAGTAGGGTTGCTTTAATTATAAGATTTGCTGTTGTTAGTTCAGGTAAGGAAGGGATATGAGATGCTCCTAGAAAAAGGATAGTTGACAAGGTGTTTATAAGTAAGATGTTGGCATATTCTGCAAGGAAAAAGAGTGCAAAAGGTCCTCCTGCGTATTCAACATTAAAACCCGAAACCAGTTCTGACTCCCCCTCTGTTAAATCAAATGGTGCCCGGTTTGTTTCAGCTAGTGTGGAGATATATCATATTGCTGCTAAAGGTCAGGCGGGGATAATAAGTCATAAGCTTTCTTGTGTAACCCCAAATGATTGTAGTGTGAAATTACCAGTGAAGATGATTAATGCTAGTAAAATTAATCCTAAGCTTACTTCGTAAGAAATAGTTTGGGCTACTGCTCGTAATGCTCCAATTAATGCATATTTTGAATTTGATGCTCAACCTGACCCTAGGATAGAGTAAACTGCAAGGCTTGATAGGGCTAAGATAAGTAGTATTCCCAGATTAATATTAATTACAGGGTGAGGTATTGGTAAGGGAGCTCATAATATAAGGGCAAGTGTTAATGCTAATACTGGGGTGGCAATAAATAAAATAGGTGAAGATGTTGAGGGTTTTACTGGTTCCTTAATAAATAATTTTACTCCATCTGCAATTGGTTGAAGTAGACCAAAAGGTCCTACGATATTAGGCCCTTTTCGGTGTTGTATATATCCTAATACTTTACGTTCCAGAAGAGTTAAGAAAGCAACTGCTAGTAGTACAGGAATAATATATATTAAAGGGTTAACAATTTGCGCTATAATTATGGTGGTCATAGTTGAGGAGAGGATTTGAACCTCTATTCAAAGGGCTTAGGTCTTTTGCAATAACCGGACTCTGCCACTTCAACATGTAGTTATATTCTGGATTTATTTTGTGTTATTTTAACCTTTAATATTTTTTCAAGGGTTAAAAAGTGGGCTTGTTTTAAAACATGGGCCTATCCTTCTTGGTCCTTTCGTACTGAAGAAAGTCACACTCATAGATAGAAACTGACCTGGATTACTCCGGTCTGAACTCAGATCACGTAGGACTTTAATCGTTGAACAAACGAACCCTTAATAGCGGCTACACCATTAGGATGTCCTGATCCAACATCGAGGTCGTAAACCCTCTTGTCGATAGGGACTCTCAAAGAGGATTGCGCTGTTATCCCTGGGGTAACTAGGTTCATTAATCGGCTGTTGCCGGATCAATTGGTCAAATATTTTGGTACTTAGAAATGACATTCTTGGGTATAAGGTTTTCATCTCAATCCTCACGGAGGTTTTGTTTTACTCCGCGGTCGCCCCAACTAAAGATTTAAGATGAGGTCATCGTTTTAATTACCTTTTATGTGGTATTAATTTTTTAATAAATTCATCTATCATCTAAAGCTCCACAGGGTCTTCTCGTCTTATGGGTTAATCCCCGCTTCTGCACGGGGAGATCAATTTCATTAACTGGAGTAAGGAGACAGTTTAGCCCTCGTTATGCCATTCATACAGGTCTTTATTTAAAAGACAAGTGATTGCGCTACCTTTGCACGGTCAAAATACCGCGGCCGTTAAACTTATGGTCACAGGGCAGGCGGGACCTCTTATTCATTATGTTATGCAAGAGGCGGTGTTTTTGGTAAACAGGCGAGGCTATTATCATATTTGCCGAGTTCCTTCTCACTCTTTTAGTTTATCCTAGATAGCAATCCAGTGTGGGGTTGATGATTTTTATTGTTGTTTTTTCTTGTTCTTTATTTATTACAACATTTCCCTCTTGAAATTGGGGTCATTAAATCTCGGTGTTAGTTCGATCCGAGGCACACTTTTGCTAAAGGAGAGAATCTTAACTTCTCTTATTACTCATATTAACATTATCACTTTCATGTGTTATGAAAAGGCCTGATGAATTTAGGGGTTTAAGAATGTTTATCTGAATTAAAAGTTTTACTAGTGCTTGAGCTTTAACGCTTTCTATATCGATGG
Source organism: Hippocampus guttulatus (assembly GCF_054856545.1). Classification (NCBI taxonomy): domain Eukaryota; kingdom Metazoa; phylum Chordata; class Actinopteri; order Syngnathiformes; family Syngnathidae; genus Hippocampus; species Hippocampus guttulatus. The sequence continues at coordinate 11,433 of NW_028233926.1, read as the reverse complement.
CTGCTTTCAGGCCCACTAAGGCATTTGTGTACTTTGGTGTTTTTGATCTTTAACCTCCATTGTAAGGTTGTGTCCTATGTCAAAAGAGCTGTACCCCTTTTGACTAACTCTATATTATTATTAACTAAATCTGTTTGTTTAAATTTTAGGTGAATTAAGGGTTTAATATAGGCTGAACTTTTATTCATTTTTCAGGCAACCAGCTATAACTAAGCTCGTTTGGTTTATCACCTCTACTCGGAGCTCATTCCAACCTTTTGCCACAGGTACGGATTAGTCCATTATGTCTTGACTGTCTCGGAGTAGCTCGCTTAGTTTCGGGGTATCAAACTAAAGATCTCTTTGCTTGGGATGTACTTGTTAAACCATTATGCAAAAGGTACAAGATTTAATCTTTGCTGCTCTTTACTTAAGTTATTTTTTTAATTTCTTTTTCAGCTTTCCCTTGCGGTACTAGTTTTGTAGCTTCATTATTCCTTTTCAGTCTCCCTTACTTGGGCTATAAAATGTTTTAATATTACTTTTTAGGGTATTAGGGGTTATCTTTAGTTTTTATTTGAATTTAGTGTGTGAGCTAGCATATGGGTATCAGAGCAGTTCTATTTGCAAGAACAACTTCTCGGTGTAAGTGAGATGCTTTAACTATTTCAGCTATGCTTTGGTATTCCAAGCACACCTTCCGGTACACTTACCATGTTACGACTTGCCTCCCCTTGTATTTCATTTAGGTTTTAATTAATCGTAGTTATGTTATTGGGGAGAGTGACGGGCGGTGTCGTGCGCGCTTTAGAGCCAGTTTCAGGTGAACACTCTATTTCCTCCTTACTGCTAAATCCTCCTTTAGGTTTATATTTCAATATACCATCCGTATTCATTAATAAATGAGTGTAGCCCATTTCTTCCCCTATTATAAACTACACCTCGACCTGACGTTTTGGGTTAACACTAGTTTTGCTCACTGTTGTTCTTTCACAAGGTAAGCTGACGACGGCGGTATATAAATTGATTAAGCAAAATAGGGTGAGGTTTAACGGGGGTTATCAGTTATAGAACAGGCTCCTCTAGGTGGGTGTAAAGCACCGCCAAGTCCTTTGGGTTTTAAGCTAAAGCTCGTAGTACCCGGGCGAGTATAATGTAATTAAAATACTTTCGTTTAAGACTATGCATAGTGGGGTATCTAATCCCAGTTTGTTTCATAGCTTTCGTGGGTTCAGTTTTGTAAAGTCACTTTCGTAAATGAGTCTCATACCTTCGGATGCGTATGACAGCCTGGAAGATGTTTAACTTTAGTCTTTTAATACTTAACCACTCTTTACGCCGATTTCTATTATCTTGAGCCTCTCGTATAACCGCGGTGGCTGGCACGAGTTTTACCGGCTCTAAAAACCTTAACTAAGTCAAGTTTACACTTATGGCTTAATGTTTATCACTGCTGAATTCCCTTGGGGGTGTGGCTAAGCAAGGTGTCATGGGCGATCATATGTGCCTGATACCAGCTCCTTGATCTCATAAGAGGGTTAAGGGCATTCTCACGGGGGTGCGGATGCTTGCATGTGTAAGTTTGGTTATAGATAATAGTAAAGCTAGGACCAAGCCTTTGTGCTTTCGGAACTTTCTAGGGTTCATAATAACATCTTCAGTGTTATGCTTTAAGTCTTAAGCTACGATGGCCTTCTAGTATTTTACCCTAGTTGTTGTAATAAATAGATAAGATATGATATATTTTTTTAAAAACTGGTAATACATAAATACGAAACTACACATCGTTTTGTACATTTATAAGCCAATAGATAACCTTGGGACCTTATTGTTTAAACTAGATTAATTAAATTGTTAGTTACCTTAGGGCCTTAGGGGGGTTGGGGGGTTTTTTCTTTAAAAACAGAAGGGGGGGCGACCTAAGAGGATTATAGTATTTATTATGCTCTAGAAAACTCTATATGCGATTCTTAAGTAATGTAATTTCAACACTACACTAATATTACTCAATAAGGAACGAATGTTCAACCTTCTGTCATAGGGCCGCGTGCACTCTGAAATGTTCACGAAGGGAAAAAAAAAAGAGAACCAGCTGCCCCCGTGGAGAGAACGCTCGGCTTGGGGGGTAACGAGTCGAAGGTTTAACACCATTAGTCAATGTAAGCGTCGATGAAAGTGTGCGGGTTAATAAATTAATGGACCTGAAAAAGGAGGAGATGCCAGGAATAATTCACCTTTTAGGTAGCAACCCTTCAATAGGGGCTCCTGACCATCAAGAACCGTTATCCTTAAGTTATATACTGGTTGGTAGGCTCTTACTACATACAATTTTTAATTTAATGATATTTGGAGTCTTGGTATATCATTACTTATGAGTTTTTTATTAGATCTTAAATCTCTCAGCATTATTACTCTTAGTGCATTCTTAAATTTATGGTTTATGTCTACCTTAGTAATATAGTTTATTTATATGTTTAATATAATTTAATGGTTTTTATACATAAAATGTCCTAAGGAATTAATATTATGCACTGTATATATATATATGGATATTTCATATATGTACCAGAAAATATTTTAACTTAGAATATCAGCTTTGGGAGCTGGTGGCGGGAGTTAGAGTCTCCTTTTTCTGAGCAGTGGGGAGGGGTTTAACCTCCGGCCTCCGGTTTACAAAACCGGCGCTCTAATACTGAGCTACAAATGCAGTTTAATTTAAGAACTTTGTTTTCTATTCAACCGGATGCAGGTAGAGCTATTAGGAAGATTATGAAATAAATAACTGAGGCTAATTGACCAATTAAAATATAAGGGGGTTCTACAGGCATTCCTCCAATTCATGTAAGAATTATTATGTCTGCAACTAGTATTCAGAATATAAGTTGACCAAAGGGTCGGAAGGTGAGTCCTCGTTGTTTTGATGTGTGAAGAATTGGTACTAGTATTAATACTAAAATTGAGAATAGTAAGGCTAATACACCCCCTAGTTTATTTGGAATTGATCGTAGGATAGCGTAGGCGAATAGAAAATATCATTCGGGTTTAATATGAGGGGGGGTTACTAAGGGGTTTGCTGGTGTAAAGTTGTCAGGGTCCCCTAGAATGTTAGGTGTGAAGAGAGCAATTGATGTTAGGGTAATTAATAATGCGGCAAATCCTAATAGGTCTTTGTAAGAGAAGTAGGGGTGAAATGAGACTTTGTCTGCGTCAGAGTTAATCCCGGCGGGGTTATTTGATCCTGTTTCATGGAGGAAAAGTAGGTGGACCATTGATGCAGCCGCAACAATGAATGGAAGTAAGAAATGGAATGCGAAGAATCGGGTTAGGGTGGCGTTGTCTACAGAGAACCCTCCTCACACTCATTGTACTAAATCATTTCCGATGTATGGCACAGCTGATATCAGGTTAGTAATGACCGTGGCTCCTCAAAAGGATATTTGTCCTCAGGGTAGTACATATCCTACGAATGCAGTGGCTATTACAAGAAGCAGAAGAATTACTCCCACGTTTCAGGTTTCTTTATATAAGTAGGATCCGTAATAAAGACCTCGTGCAATGTGAAGGTAAATACAGATAAAAAAGAAGGATGCTCCGTTGGCATGTATATTTCGGATGAGTCAGCCGTAATTTACGTCACGACAAATGTGTGTGACCGAAGAAAAAGCGGTTGCAATATCTGAGGTGTAATGTATTGCTAGGAATAGTCCTGTAAGGATTTGGGCTATTAAGCATAGCCCTAAAAGAGACCCAAAGTTTCATCATACAGAGATGTTTGATGGTGCAGGTAGATCTACAAGAGCGTTATTTGCGATTTTAATGATTGGGTGGGTTTTTCGAATGTTGGCCATTGGGTTTTTATAGTTGAATTACAACGGTGGTTTTTCAAGCCATTAGTCCTGGTTAGAATCCTGGTAAAAACTATGACTTATTTGATATTCTTATTATTAATAGGGTTAATTTTTGGTTTAATTGCGGTGGCTTCCAACCCCTCCCCATACTTTGCTGCTTTAGGGTTAGTTGTTGTAGCTGGAATGGGGTGTGGTGTTATAGTGAGTTTTGGGGGGCCTTTCTTATCTTTAGTTTTGTTTTTAATCTACTTGGGGGGAATGTTAGTTGTTTTTGCGTATTCCGCTGCTTTAGCCGCTGAGCCCTACCCTGAGAGCTGAGGTAGTTGATCTGTTGCAGTTTACGGGGTTTTGTATTTCATAGGGGTAGTTTTATTTTTATTTTATTTCTACGGAGGGTGGTACGAGAGCTCTTGAGTGCCTGTAGATGATTTATCAGGTTTATCAGTATTTCGGGGGGATATGTCCGGAGTATCTTTAATGTATTCTTCAGGAGGTTGGGTTTTAGTTATTAGTGCTTGGGTTCTTTTGTTAACTTTATTTGTTGTACTGGAGTTAACACGAGGTCTTGCTCGCGGTACACTTCGAGTGGTTTAAATTAATAATGCTATGGTAAGGGTAAGGGTTAGAATAAATAGTATTAAATAGGTTTTAATTATACCTTTTTGGGTGTTACTTGTAGTTGTAATTAGAGGGAGGTTAAGGGTTGATGAGGCTTTGGGACCAATTTTCTCTAATCATGTTATGTCAATGGTTTGAGAGGCAATTTTTTGTCCTAATTGAAGGGATAATTCAATAGGTAATCGGTGAATAATAAGTGGGTAAAATCCTAGTGCATTAGAAAATAAATGGGGGGTTTTTTTAGGGGTAATATTTAATTGCTTAGATGTATTTAGGGCTATTTCTAAAGCTGTAATTAATCCAATCGCTGTAACAATAAGGGCGGCTATTTTAGTATAATATGGTATAGTTATAACTGGGTTCTTTATAGGTGTTATGTTTGATGTGATAATTAAGCCTGCGATAATACTCCCTCAAGCTAACCGTTTGATCGGGTTAATTAGTGGCTTGCTATTTTCATTAATTGGTGATAAGGGATTGAATCGTGGGTAGCCTATATTCACATAATAAACAATTCGTAGGCTGTAGACTGCTGTAAAGGAAGTGGCAATTAAAGTTAATAATAGGGCTCAGGCGTTTAAGTAAGAGGTGTTTATTGATTCAATAATGGCATCTTTTGAGAAAAATCCGGCCAGGAAAGGGGTTCCTGTTAAAGCTAGACTGCCTAGGGTGAGAGAGGACGAGGTGAAGGGAGTGAGATGGTGTATTCCTCCTATCTTACGGATATCTTGCTCATCGTTTAGGCTATGAATTAATGACCCCGAACATAAAAATAATATAGCTTTAAAGAAAGCGTGGGTACAGATATGAAGGAATGCTAATTGGGGTTGATTAAGACCGATCGTGACCATTATTAATCCTAGCTGACTGGATGTAGAAAATGCTACAATTTTTTTGATGTCGTTTTGTGTCAGAGCGCAGATAGCTGTAAATAAAGTGGTTAATGCTCCAAGACAAAGGCATGTTGTTAGGATAATAGGGTTATTTTCCATTAAAGGGCTTATTCGAATCAGTAAAAAAATCCCCGCAACCACTATTGTGCTTGAGTGTAGTAGGGCAGATACCGGAGTAGGACCCTCTATAGCTGAGGGTAGCCATGGGTGCAAACCAAATTGAGCTGACTTTCCTGTTGCAGCTAGGACCAGGCCTAACAGTGGAAGGGTGAGGTTTTCATTTTCAGCTAATGTAAATATTTGATTTATTTCCCAAGAATTTAAGTTTATAGCAATTCAGGCTATAAATAAAATCAATCCGATATCTCCGATTCGGTTATATACAACTGCCTGGATCGCGGCTATATTAGCGTCGGCACGTCCATACCATCACCCAATTAAAAGAAAGGATATAATACCAACTCCTTCCCAACCAATGAATAGTTGAAATATGTTATTTGAAGTTACTAGAATTATTATAGCGATTAGGAACATTAGAAGGTATTTAAAAAATCGGTTTATAACAGGGTCAGAGTGTATATATCAAGATGCAAATTCCAGGATAGATCATGTGACGTATAAAGCCACAGGGGTAAAAATCACTGAGTATAGGTCAAATTTAAAGCTAATATTAATATCAAAAGTTGATGTATTTATTCAAGATCATGTAGTAATAATAGTTTCTAACCCTTCATTAATAAATAGTATAAGGGGTAATAGGCTAATTATAAATGATATTTTAACTGAATTTTTAACCCACCCAGTCGATCAGTTATGAGGGAGTGGTTTAGTTGTTATTGTTGAAATTAAGGGTATTAGTAGGAAAGTGAAGATAATTAAAAGGCTTGAGGATATTATTAAAGAGGTGGAGTGCATAACTACTGCTTGGATTTGCACCAAGAGTTTTTGGTTCCTAAGACCAACGGATTAACTAATATCCTTCAGAAGTTTCGAATGAGCTTTGGAGTTAAACCAAAGGGGCAAAAATTAGCAGTTTATGTTGTCTTCGGACCTCCTTCGGTGGATAAAAGGATTTTAACCTTTATTTTTAGAATCACAATCTAATGTTCTTTTTAAACTATATCTACAGAAAGTTCAACCTCATAACAACCCAGGCTTCATGATTAGGAGGATAAGTGGTATGAGGTGAAGTGTTATGATTAAGTGTTCTCGGGAGTGTGAAGGTTCTATGTGAAGCAGGTGATTAGTTAATGGTCCTCGTTGGGTTGTAAGAAATAGATATAATGAATATGCTGCAGTAATAAGTGTACCAAGGCCTGTGAGAATTAAGGTTCAAGGCGATCAATTAAAAAGAGATGAAATGATTATTAACTCCCCTATTAGATTAGGTAGAGGAGGTAAAGCTATGTTTGCCAGGCTGGCAGCGAATCATCAGGTAGCCATTAAGGGTAATACCATTTGTAGGCCTCGGGCTAATATTATTGTTCGGCTATGGGTTCGCTCATAGTTTGTGTTTGCTAAACAAAATAGTGCTGATGAGGTAAGTCCATGTGCAATTATAAGTACAAGCGCTCCAGTAAAACCTCAAGGGGTTTGAATAAGGATACCTGTTGTAACCAATCCTATATGACTAACTGAAGAGTAGGCGATTAGGGATTTTAAGTCATTTTGTCGTAGACAGATTAGTCCGGTCATAACGATTCCCCACAGGGCTAAAATTATAAAAGGGTAGCTCAGCTGTTTAGATAGTGGTTCAAGGATGTTTATTAGGCGTATTATACCATACCCCCCTAGTTTTAGCAGTACTGCAGCAAGGATTATGGAGCCCGCAATTGGTGCTTCTACGTGGGCTTTAGGTAACCATAGATGAACTCCGTAAAGGGGTATTTTTACAAGGAAAGCTAGGAGACAGCCTATTCATCATAATTTATCACTCAGGCAAGTGAGGACTAAAGGGTTAGAATACTGAAGGGTTAGTATGGATAAAGAACCTGTCTTGTTTTGAAGTATGAGAAGTGCGACAAGTAGTGGTAGAGATCCTGCTAAGGTGTAGAATAGGAAATAGGTTCCTGCATTCAACCGTTCTGTTTGATTACCTCATCGGGTGATAATTAACAAGGTTGGAATTAATGTGGCCTCAAATATAACATAAAACATAATTAATTCCGTGGCGCTAAATGCTATAATGAGGAAGATTTGTAAGGATGTAAGTAGTGTGATGTATATTCGTTGTCGGTTAACAGGGTTATTGGCTGAGTGGTTCTGGCTAGCAAGGATTATCAGTGGAAGGAGCCAGCATGTGAGAATTAATAAAGGGGTAGATAAAGGGTCAGTAGCTATTAATCCGCTTAAATTTGATCAAGCGGTGTCAGATGATCAAATAAGTCAATTGAGAGTAAATAAAGCAATGGTTAGACTATGCACTAATGTGGATGGTCATAACCATTTTTTAGGAATAAGTCATGTTGTGGGAATAAGCATAATCGTTGGAATAAGGATTTTTAACATTGTAGGATGTTTAAAGCTTGAAGACGATCTGTTCCGTGTGTGCGAGAGGTTGCTACTAGAAGAGCTAACCCAGCACTTGCCTCACATGCTGAAAAAGCAAGTATTAACATAGGGGTTGGGGAGAAATTAATTGAGTTTAATTGTAAAGTTCATAAGGATAGGGCAACATACAATGATAGTATTATTCCTTCTAAACATAAAAGAGCGGAAAGTAAGTGGTTTCGGTGAAAAGTTAATCCTATAAGTCCTAGGATGAATGTTGTTGAGAAAGCAAAGTGTACAGGTGTCATAAAACGATCGTGGATTCTAACCACGTGCTTTTGAGCCGAAATCAAGTGTTTTAATTATACTAATCGTTTATTCAGCTCATTCTAGGCCACCTTGGATCCACTCATAAATTAATCCTAGTGTAAGAAGAATAACAACTGATGATGCTCATATAAATGTGTAAGAGGGGAACTCTAATTGTATACCTCATGGAAGCGGAAGGAGAAGTGCAATCTCTAGATCAAATAAAAGAAATAAAATTGCTACTAGGAAGAATCGTAATGAAAAAGGGAGTCGGGCTGAACCTAGGGGGTCGAAACCACATTCATAGGGTGATAGTTTCTCTACATCTGGGTTTATTTGGGGTAACCAAAATGAGATGAGGGTTAGTAAAATGGAAAGGGAGGTTGATATTAGTAAAATTGTAATTAATAAGTTCATTATCTTTTCTTGGGTTTTAACCGAGACCGGGTGATTGGAAGTCACTCATACTTTTTAGTACTAAAAAGATAAGATCCTCATCAATAAATTGAGACATAAAGGAATAATCATACTACGTCGACAAAATGTCAGTATCATGCTGCAGCTTCAAATCCGAAGTGGTGTTGGGATGTGAAGTGGTATTGAATTTGTCGAATTAAACAAACTGCTAGGAATGTTGATCCAATGATTACGTGTAATCCGTGGAATCCTGTGGCTACAAAGAATGTTGATCCGTAAACACCATCAGCAATTGTGAAGGGGGCTTCATAATATTCTATCGCTTGAAGAAATGTGAAGTAGAAGCCTAGGAGAATAGTTAAGGTGAGTGAGTGAATAGTTTGTTTTCGTTCACCTTCTATAATGCTATGGTGAGCTCAAGTTACTGTGACACCAGAGGCAAGAAGAACCGCTGTATTAAGAAGTGGTACTTCAAAAGGATCTAGGGTGGTTACTCCAGAAGGAGGCCAGCAACCGCCTAATTCTGGGGTTGGAGCTAGACTGGCGTGGTAAAAAGCTCAGAAGAATCCAAGGAAGAAGAATACTTCTGAGGTGATAAATAGGATTATCCCATATCGTAACCCCTTTTGAACTGGCGGGGTGTGATGTCCTTGAAATGTCCCTTCTCGGATAATATCTCGCCATCATTGGATCATTGTTAGAAGTAGTAAAATTAATCCAATTGTTATTAAAACAGTTGAATTAAAATGGAATCAAATAGCTAACCCTGAAGTCATTAAAAGGGCTGCAATTGCACCTGTGAGGGGTCAGGGGCTTGGATCTACTATGTGGTATGCATGTGCTTGGTGGGCCATTAAACGTTTTCTTGTAGGTAGAGACTTAGCAAGAGTACAAAGACATAGGCTTGGATTATAGCAACGGCTACTTCTAACAATGTGAGTAAAAGTAGTAAAATTGTTGTTAATAATGCTACTGTAGGTATAAGAGGTATAAGAACAAATGCTGCTGTCGCGATAAGTTGAATAAGTAGGTGTCCTGCAGTTAAATTTGCTGTTAGTCGAACACCTAGGGCGATAGGTCGAATAAATAAGCTGATTGTTTCAATAATAATAAGTACGGGGATTAGTGGTATGGGTGTGCCTTCTGGTAATAGGTGACCTAGGGAGTGTGTGGGTTGGTTTCGTATCCCAATGATGACAGTTGCTAATCATAAAGGTACTGCTAATCCTATATTTAAGGATAATTGGGTTGTAGGGGTAAAGGTGTATGGAAGTAACCCAAGTATATTTAAGGAAATTAGGAAGATTATTAATGACGCGAAAATTAATGCTCATTTATGACCTGTGGTATTTAGAGGAAGAAGAAGTTGTTTTGTAAATAGATTAATAAACCAGTTTTGTAATGTGAGTATACGGTTATTTATCCAACGAGATGAGGGGGTAGGGAATATAATTCAAGGTGTAATAATAGCTAAAGCCATCAATGGGATACCTAAAAACATAGGACTAATAAATTGGTCAAAGAAGCTTAATGTCATTGTCAGTTTCAAGGGGTTGTTTTTAATGTTTTAGTGCTTAAAACATTTGGTTCGTTAGGGTATTTATGTGCTATTACTTTAGGTGGAATAATAATGGTAAAGACTAATCATGTAAATAATAAAATTATTAATCAAGGTGAGGGATTTAATTGAGGCATGTCGCTAAGGGTGGTTGGGAGTCACCAATTTTTAGCTTAAAAGGCTAACGCTGAGGTCCAATTTAGCTTCTTAACGAGGCGTCTTCAAGTATAAGTGATGATCAGTTTTCAAATTGTTGTAGTGGTACCGCTTCTACCACAATAGGTATAAAGCTGTGGTTAGCACCACAAATTTCTGAACATTGTCCATAAAACACTCCTGGTCGTGATGTGATAAAAGCTGTTTGATTAAGCCGTCCTGGTACTGCGTCTATTTTTACCCCTAGAGAAGGTACTGCTCATGAGTGGAGTACATCTTCTGCAGACACTAAGACTCGAATTGGTGATTCAACCGGGATTACTATACGATGATCTGCTTCTAACAATCGAAATTGGCCTGGTGTGAGGTCTTGGGTTGGGATTATATATGAATCAAAGGCCAAGTCTTCATAATCAGTATATTCATAACTTCAGTATCATTGATGGCCGACTGCTTTAATTGTAAGGTGAGGGTCGTTTACCTCATCTATAAGATAAAGAATTCGCAGTGATGGAAGAGCGATTAGGATAAGAATAATTGCGGGGAGAACAGTTCAAATAATTTCAATTTCTTGTGAGTCTAATAAGAATTTGTTTGTTAATTTTGTAGTAACTATGGCTACAATAATATAAAGCACTAAAGTGCTAATCAGGAATACAATTATTAATGCATGATCATGAAAATGAAGTAGTTCTTCTATTACAGGTGATGCTGCGTCTTGAAAACCTAGTTGTGAGGGATAAGCCATTATTTAAGACATGTAGGGGTTTAACCAACAACTCTGCCTTGACAAGGCAGTATAATATTTTACTAATATCTTTAGTTAGTTGTGTAAAGAAAGTGGCAGAACGGTTTTGTGGGTGGCTTGAAACCATTTTATGGGGGTTCAATTCCCTCCTTTCTCGTTTAGTTGTTTGTTTGTACTTGAACAAAAGCAGGTTCCTCAAATGTGTGATATGGTGGGGGGCATCCATGAAGTCATTCAATGTTTGTTGAAGCCAATTCAACTATTAGTACTTCCCGTTTAGCAGCAAATGCTTCTCAGATAATAAATAAAAACATGATTACGGCGATTAAGGATACAAGTGATCCAATAGAAGAAACAGTGTTTCACAGTGAGTATGCGTCTGGGTAGTCAGAGTATCGTCGGGGTATACCGGCTAAC